>NC_141085.1:19672816-19675316 GCF_041138505.1 Cibotium barometz
TGGCTCCCTGCATTCAAATAAATAACAAAATAAGCCATGTACCAATCACAAGTGAAATAAAATCAAATAAAACAAGAAGACCATTAAATTCTGGACCTGTTGAGAAAGGCGACTGGATCCAATCACAAGTGAAATAAAATCAAATAAAACAAGAAGACCATTAAATTCTGGACCTGTTGAGAAAGGCGACTGGATCCAATGGCCATGGTGACCGACAACACCGTGGGCATTGCGATAGGGATTCCTCCTATCAAAAGGACTAGCAAATTGTTGATTCCATCCCTATAAGCCCTATGCTGAGCACAATACATGACAATGATCTCCACACACATTCCGATAAAAATCGAGCATATGCAAAAGTTCCCAATTGCCTTCAGAACCTGCAGATAGAGTAAAAACCATGAACATCTTACCTTACAATATAAATGGAGTAAAAGTGTAACCATAAATCCAATCTACAGCATAGATTAGATGAGTGGTGATAATTGAAAAGCTTTAGTGTGCAGCCAGATTACCTTCTGAAAATGGCCAACATGGTTGGTTGAATCTACGAGATGGGCAGCTTTCCCAAAAAATGTGTGCAGGCCCGTTGCAAACACAAGAGCTTCAATCTCACCCTGTTTACAAGTTGAGCCAGAATATACTCCATCTCCTGGATTTTTGGTTACCGGTAGAGACTCCCCAGTCAAGGCTGACTGCACAAGATTGGTAAAAGTGTCAATCATATGCATACATAGATATACATACACACATGTATGTATATCATAAAGTGACAAATATGCACACACACACACATACATGAATACATACACATACAAACATATGTACATATACATATGCATATGCATATGCATATGCATATGTACATTTAATAGGCCAGACAACTCCTGTTACAGTTAGTCAAGAACACATACATATATGAAGAACTTTAATTAATGACGTGTTTTACCTGGTCGACCTTGACTGCATCGCCCTCTAACAAGCGTGCGTCTGCAGGAATGATATCACCCAGTTTTATACTAATGATATCACCGGGGACAAGTAATGATGCATCCTCTTCCATCCATTTCCCACTTCGAAGAACCTAAACAACATGAGAAGATCCAAAGTTAATGTGTGTAAACGAAAGCAAAACCAAAACCAAAAATGTAAAAAACCCAAGGGCGGTGTTCACACACACACACACACACACACACATATATGTATATATACATATGTATATATATGTGTGTACACATGTACATGAACACACATGCACATATATATACATGTCTGTATGTATGTATATATGTGTGTATGCATTTGTTATTATTAGGGTTTCCTTCTATGCAATTGTACCATAACTAAACAAGCTCAAAGAAAGAAGCTTTATGAGCTACCAACCTTTGCTTTAGGTGCTAATCGAGCCATGAGGGCAGCTGCAGCATTTCCAGCATTATTTTCTTCGATGAAACTGATTGTGGAGTTCACAAGGAGCAAAACCAGGATACCCAAAAAGTCCTCCCAATCAGGAGCTTTTGCCTGTCATTCCCAATCAAGTGAGAGTTAGTAAAAGTGTTATATATTCTGGGTTAATTGGAAAGAAAAAACTATAGAATGTATCTTACCTTCCCCTTGTCTTTTCCATTAGCCAATGCAATAGCCATGATGGCGGCTGCCTCCATGACCCATGAGAGGGGATTCCACATGAAGCCGAGAAACTTCAGAATTTTGCTTTCCTGTGCAATTATGACCACGTCAACTCTGTTAAACTTTACTAGACCTTGCATGCAAGGAAGCGACAGAACCAAAGCTAGAAGAGAAAAAATATCTATATCTTCAAACGACTAGTCAAAAAACTATATGAATTATTAGAGGGACTTATTAGCAGTACCTAGGTTATCGATAATTTTACTGCTAATGAAGTGCTTAAAGCATATAGAAACATAAGGCGCTTCTAGAAATTTATATACTTTGAAAAAGCTCAAAAACAGGTGCATGCAGGAGACACTCTACCGATTTCTCCTCAAGCTTGTTCGGTCCAAAAGCTTGGAGGCGTTTTTCTGCTTCTTCTATAGAGAGTCCTTCCCGGTTGCATTGGAGCTGCTGGAAAACCTCCTCTACAGGTATCCGTTCCTAAAGATCAAAACAGAAATTAGCTTTTCTAGAGAAAAGGCCATGAGACATATGCATGTGTATGTGTATGCGTATGCGTATATGTGTGTATATTTTGTATGTGCATGTGTATGTGTATGCATATGCGTATATGTGTGTCTCATGTGTGTGTATTTTGAATGTGCATGTGTATGTTTTAAGGAGATCATATTCTTACCAAATCGACTTCCTCTGCCATTGTGGCTTTAAGGCCACTTTCTTTTATGGAATTTTCTTCTGCAACCATTGCAGATCTGTGAATTCAGTGGCTCTTACTGTTTGAAAAACACTGCACAAAAAGATAGAATCAAATCAAAGTCTGACATTGTGATAGCTTAGATGATAAATCATGCTCTTTTCTTTCTTC
>NC_141085.1:19682816-19815816 GCF_041138505.1 Cibotium barometz
ACTCCGCAAACCATCACCTTCCGCACATTACTCAAGTAATAAGACTACTCCGTCCACATTCCATTTCCCACTCCGCCATTCGTCCAGACTCTTGCCCCGGAATGCCAATTCCGTCTTCACCCGGTTGCTTTCTCCAGCGCACCCCGGCTTGGTGTTCATGGTGTTGTTTTTCCCGGACTGAACCTACACAGAGCATGGAAACCTGGCTGCGTGGCACACACCGGGTATGCTTAGAGGCGGAGATAGGTGTTGACCACATCGGTTGTGGCGTACATGCAACCTGCTAGGCTGTCAAGCTTGCTACATATCAAGTAACATGTGTTTGGTGCAGCTGCCAACTCTTTTTCTGGTAAGACCACTTTTTCTTATTTTCTGTGATCCGACCAATATGTGAAAAGAGGTCATCCGACCTGCTGACCCGAAGGCAGAGGAGAACTGGCTGCTCCCAAACCACTCGTTCCGCATGAATTTGTCTGAGAGCCATCATAGTCAGTACTCTATGTGTAGAACTCACCAAAATCACACTGATTAGAGTATCCTGTGGGGCTAGACCAGCAACCAAGGTGGACAACCCACTTCAACCAGATCCGGATGCAGTGCAAGAGTGATAGCTGAGTAGTCGGATGATGCTGATTTGTTCAGAGCCCAGTCCGACATTGGCCTAACATTCTGTGATTTCAGCATGTGCTACAACCAGTATACTAAAGCCGAGTAGAGTTGACTAATGGGCCGGAAAGCATGGAAAGATTGTGGTAGCAAGTAGCATAGGTCCAGTGAATGTGTGACCTATAGGCAGTGTGGCCAACATGGCCATCGAACCAATGATTGCTTGCACCATGTATGTGGCCATGGCCATGGCCATGGCCAATACGGATTCCAAGGTCACAGCTCCCAGGTATGCCCAAATGCATTGGTGGAGCAATTTGAGGATGTACATCACCGAAGGCTCCATTGGAAGAATGCCCGTGAACTTGACCACCTTCTAGAGAGTAAAAAGGAGATAAAGCAGTTTCTCAAAGATGTTGCCTTAGCCCTAGAGTGGCATTCCGAACACCCTCGAAGAGGAGACTCCTTGTTGCAGGATATGGCATGGACGGTGATTGCAACCGGAAACTTTTGTCAGATGTCAAGCATGCAATTGCAAACCTTGAGGATGAGGAGAGCAGATCGGACAACAGCTCAGAAAATGACTCTAAAGCTTTTGATGCTAATTTGGAAGCTGACTATGGCTGCCATGATCATGCTACAGATAGGGCTGCGATTGACCATCCAAATAAGGAGCTTTTGGCTGCCCGGAATGTCCTTGTAGAGCATGGTGATGATAAGCAGCATCACATGGATTACATTCCCCATGTGAGTGGTGGTACATGGCATAAGCTTAATGAGCAGCTTTGCCCTCTTCCCAACGAGGATGATGCTGTATCACTTTCGGAAGAAGCTCATACCAGTGATGAACTAGATGTATGGCACATGTTCTCGCCAATCAGAGCAGTCGAGGTCGTGAACACATGGGCTAAAATGTTCTAGATGTATGGCACATGTTCTCGCCAAGCAGAGCAGTCGAGGTCATGAACACATGGGCTAAAATGTTTCTAGATTCCGGCGTTGTACCTTTTACATACCGACATCCCCATGATCACGGATTGGGTTTTAGCCAAGTATGTCCGGATGGACAATGTTCCAATGTGGCGGAAGATGATGTTGTACATGAGGATGACCATCCCCTGGCCACAACAGCACGTCAAAGCAAACTTTTCCGAAATGTCCATCATATGCATAGTTGATTGCGGAATCAATGGATGATCCGGAAGAGGAAACTCTTACTGCACATACACATAATGTATCCATAGAAGGCTTGACCTGTGATATTTCCAGTTTGGTTGATGATACCCAAATGGCAATGGTAGCCCACCAGGAAATGCCCCAGATGCATGCACCAGTGGCACATGCTCATGATGTAGTTCATGGTGATTCTGCTAACCTGAGGTTTCCGGATGCTCACGCATGGAAGAGGAAGGAGGATGGAAGTGTCTAGGCAGACACTCTATTAATCCGGAAGGAAGTTTCTTGGAATTCTATGATCTCCAAAAATGTAAAAAACCTCAAGGGTTTCTCCCTCAAGAAGAGCTCAAACCATGTCAGATGCCACAATGTCTCAAATGTTTGGTGTTGATCATGGATGGATGGCCCTGTATCTCATGTGTTCCTAGCCTTGGCATGTTGCCATGAAATGGTTGCACCATACTTGCACTAGCTACATATCATGTGTGCGACGCTGGCATGGCCCTATCATTCTGGGTTCGAGTCGTCGGATTGGGAATTCGACCCACTGGGCGTGCCAAGCGTTGGGGCAGGCGGCCAGACAGTCGTAGGCGGTCAGCTATCTTACTGCCGAGCTAGGTCACTGTCACTGGATGTCAAGATAGTGGAACGACGCACTTTATTATAGATGCAACGTGCCAGAGTTAGGTGTGCCCACCTACTTTATATTCGAGGGGCATTCAGATCATTCACGTGGGTTGTTGAGTTGGTTGAATAGCTAGGTAGAGTGTGTGTGTGTGTGTGTGTGTGTGTGTGTGTGTGTGTGTGTGTGTTGCTGTATGAGAGATATTCATGATTATGGATTTTGGCTGAGAGAGCAACAATGGTAGCTCTCTTGTTTTCTCTGTCTTTTTCCTATTTCTTTTGTTTTCTCTGTTAGGGCATAAATGCCGCTAACTCACACACACACACACACACACACACACACACACACACACACACATATACACATATATATATACATATATATATGTACACACACACACACACACACACACACACACACATATACACATATATGTATATGTATACACACACACACACACACACACACACACATACACATGCATGTATACATGCATATATGTATATGTGTATTCATGTGTATATATACATAAATACATGTATATATATGTGTACATATGCATATATATATTTATGTGTGTGCACACACACACACACACACATGCATACATACATACACACACACACACACACACACACACACACACACATATGTTAGATATAACGTCTTTGGGATGTCCATTATTCTATTTTCAGATATTTTATTTTGGATGCATCTTTTATTTATACCATTTACCAGGATTAATGTGTGTACTAACTATTATTATTTTGGATGTAGGCGAAGAATGCGTGGCAAATTATGTGTTAATCGTGGGTGGAACATGTGTTGGACCACTATCAGATATTTTGCAAGACATGTGAACACCTTTTATGGTTTCATATTTAGGTATCTATATTTTTGTAAGGCTAAGGCCTCATACCTTTAAACATACCAAATAGTATTTTATACTTTTGGTAGGCCCAAGACTTTTTATTAATGCTTGCTATATTTTTGCAGAGCTTGCACGCTCATAAACTCAAAAGCACTTACTTGTGCTTTGTTTTTAGAATTATCTTTTTGAAGGGTCACACTCTACCCAGGGGAGATTCAACTCAATCTTGTACTCTCCTTTTAGAATTATATTTTTGAAAAGAAAGTGTTTTTTCTAATAGATATAAATATGGGAGACTAGTACAAGGGCCACATTGTACACCCAGGGGAGATTCAACCCAATCTTGTGTCGACGATGACCTCTACTCTATCTCTCTCTTCTTTATTTTATATGGTTTATTAAGATTTATGTTTTCAATTTATGTAAGTATATGTTATGCTCTAATTTTTGTGTTGAGAAATTAGAGTTTCATTCTCCAAGTGTCTTAAGGTCCAGACAATATATATATTTATGTACATATATATCCATACATATATTTATGTATATATGTATATATTCCAACCTAGGCACCATACTCAAAATGAGGCAGTAGGCCCCATGAGTACGGGCCTACTGTCTCATCAGAGTGATGATTGAGTAAAGACGGATTAAATTTAATTCTTGTCAAACCGGCCCTATATGGCAATTGTTTGCATATAAGTGACACATCATTGGGTACTTTGTCTAGCCCAACAATCATAAATTTATCCCTAATCTTTAATAATTCTATTAGGTTGTCATGTGTCATCCAATTGGATTCCATATCTAGCCAATTGCATGGAATGTCTTTTATTCTTTCCATAAATATAAATGGAAGAATTTGGGCTATGTCCTGATAGACATTATACTCCAACCGGAGTCTTTTGGCAATGTCAGCCAAGCAATCAATTAGTGCTGCAATAGACATATTTGGGTTAAGTGGTTCAAGAGGAATATGGTTTAAATAAAAAATGGTAAATTTTTCATCTTTTTTATTTTTGTCTACAGTAGCCAGTAGCTTAACCCAATCATTAAATGATAGGATTTGAAGGAGAGAACCTAACAGGAAGGTTTCTGGGTTGGTCAAGGAGAGAATCTTCTTGCCGGTTTCTTCATCTTTAAAACAAGCTAAAACATGTTGACATGCCTTTGACGGGAGGTGTTCTATTGGGAGTCTCAGCCCCATGAAATAAGGGTAAAATCTACAGTTAACATAGTCAAGAGTCAGGTATGAGAAAGGTACCAAGGTAGTTATGACTTCCTTCAACCAGTCATCACAGCTAAAAGTGTAAGGATTGTGAGTCATAACCCCGACTAGAAGGTAGTACTCCCAACCTTATTACTTATCAGCAACCAAGTGCATAAAGACAGTGAGGGAGTAGTTACGGACTCGCACAAAAGGGACGAAGGCTGGTAGGCTAGGTTTGCCCTAAGGCCAACCCCGTGTATAGGTGTGTGTTGCTAGTTTAAAACATATACAATATCCACAAATGAATAGACAAAACTATTCATGAAGCCACTTGATTCAAAGAAATGTTATACATGAAACAAGCTCAACTATAAGTCATGTACGCTTTGGGGTCAACGATGATAAGTTGCATCTAGTAGAAATAAAATTAAAATAGCAAGGGAATCTTGATTGAAATTAACTGCAACAGAAGATAAGGTAGGTCCTCTTGCTTGAATCCATACAAATAGACAAAATAATTTGTTAGCTTGAATGTGTATTACATGTGTCAGTGGACCTATCATATCATAGATGTCACCGTATCTCCTCAAGTTAAAAACAAAAAAGCCTAATCAACCTAAATATGTAAGTCCAAGTAGCACTTAACACTACATGTATTGATACATCAGTTGTTATGTGTTTATCCAACAATCACCATTAAATTTAAGTTGAAAGAACCTCCATTTAGCAAGTTCATTAATATCTTACAAATCTTATGATTTTTTTATGAGCCAGCTTGTGTCTCTATCAATCTTGAAATCTTGCTACTACAGACATAGAAGGAGGACTTGAACAGAACTAGATCAAATAGGTGAAAGGGGAGTGTACTTCCTCTCAGTAAGATTAGACCAAGTGAGCTAAAGATAGCATTGAAAGTACTCATCGCTATGTAACTAGCAAACTCGCATACAATTTCTAAGGAGCAGCACCCCTAGAGCTAAACCCTGTAGGTTTCAACAAGATGTTACTATTTGAAAGAGACTCCCAAAACTCAGTAAGACTGTAATAATCTGAATAAGACTATAAAAACACTCGTGAGTCAAGATAGTAACATCAGTTAGATAGTAGCATCAGTTATTTCAGGTTTGAGTTAGATAGTAGCATCAGTTATTAAGAGTCATAAGTGTCTGACATAATCAAGTGAGTGTCATTACCAATTAGCTGAGGGTGTGGAAGAATGGAGTCAGTAATTTTGGGCTGATAGAAAGCTATTTTGGGTCTAGTTTGACAGCCAAAAGTAATTCAAACAGTTTGTGGGCTGAAGGATATCTAAGAGAGTCAGTTGGAAGATAGTTGATGTTGGTTTAGGGGTTATAAGGCTGAATCTATGTGAGATTTAAGGTTTTGGAAGGTTATTAAGCCTTAGAGGATACATAAGTGAGAAGATATGAGTCAAATCAATCAGTTGTACTAGATAGGACTCAATCAGTTGAACTAGATAGGACTCAAGTAGTCATTATAGTTGAAGGTCACCTAAAGTGAGGTAAGAGACTCTAGTTTTCAATCTTTGTAGGATATGAAGTGTTTGAAGGTGTGTGAAAAGACACAGAGGTAAAGAGATCTAAATCAATCAAGTCAACTGAATTAGTTTAGTAATATGTGAGTCAAATAAGAGTTAGTAGTGGACAACTAACATATTCATTAGTGTCCTAGAGCTAGAGATTTTAGGATTGAAGATTTTGCTAGTTCTGGTGGAAAATTTAAGGGTTTGGATGACAAGAATCTGATAGAGGTGAGCAGTAGTTAACTGAATAAAATTATAGTCAGGTAGTGGTCAACTGAGAGTTAGCTGGGATTAGTTTAGGTTAGAGAAGGTCAGTTGAGGAGATAGGGTTGAAGATCAGGATTGTTCAGAGTCATACTCACCTAAGAAGGCATTTTAGAGGATCATTTGATTCAAGTTGAGAAGGGTAAGGTGTCAGATTGTATCAGCAGAGATTCAAAGGATAGTTGTAAATTTGTTGTGTGCCCTAGGCTAGGCAACTCATAATCATTTGTGGCTTATCTTTAGTATGAGCAGATGTAGTCCAAACAGAGTGATGATCATGGCCAGAATGAACCCAAGTTCATAGCCAAGGGTGAGAGACATCAACATATTTGTAGCAACCCATAGGCAGCAGGTTCCACAAAAACATAACTTCCCACCACCATCCCTTAAAGGGTTATGATGAACATTCGTATACAGAGATGCGACAAAGTCGTAGTAACCCATAGGCCCAATGTGAAAGAGTTGCAGAAGTAAAGAACCCTTGTAAAGTAGGCTATCATGCAATTTGTGTCATTACACGTGTCATATGAGAACAAATGGAGTAAGTATGTGTGTGTGTGTCTGTTTGTACACACACACACATATATATATGCATACATACATACATACATACAACAACTATACATATATACATATGTATAACCTAAAAATATGTAAGTATAGTACATGAGTTTAAATAAAGGGGTTTTTTAATAAAAAAATTTAAGGTAAATTTATAGAAATACATCTACAAAAGGGATTTTTTAATCAATTTTGAAGAAAAATCCGTAAGTCCATAAAGGAAAAGGGGTCATTTTATTCATGAAAAATTCACAGGTAAGGGATTTTTAAAATACCCCTTGAATGCACGTGATACATAGGGTTTCTTAGTAGTGCACCCCCCGAGTGTGTATGTATGTATGTGCATATATGTGTGTGTATATACACATACACACACATATGTATGTATATACATAAATACATACATACAAACATATATATATACAAACATATATATACACAAACATATATGTGTATATATGTGTAACATCACTCGTCACTCTACTGCCCGCCTAGCAACTCCATGTCGCTGATTGTACCTACACTGGCCACTTCCAGCATGTAGGTGCCCTGTTCACACTACTGAAGATGCATGTCCACACTAGCATGTAGGTGCCATGTTCACACTACTGAAGATTCCTATCCACACCAGCATGTAGGTGCCCTATTCACACTACTGAAGATGATGTTGTCACCATTTTTGCTGCCTTGCTGTAGCCATGTGGCATATGAAGGCTATGAAGTCTTAAGGCCTTCTAAGCCTTGTCTAAGGCTTAATAAGCCTTATATTATAAGGCTCATTAAGCTGACAATGCCAAAACCTACTTGTAGTTGTTCACTATGATGTAATCCACACAGTTTGCTACTTTGAATACAAACATGTCAGTACGTCATACACTACCTACTACAGCAACAGTGCAATTGTTCACTGTGATGTACGTAATCCACACAGTTTGCAACTCTGCATACAAACACGTCAGTACATCAACACTACCTACTATGACAAAAGTATATTTGTGGCTTTTTTTTTGTAGTATCTAGCTTAATCAAAGCATTAAAACTTAATTTTTCATCATTTTTTAAAATGGAGGGAAAAATCAAGCATTGGAGTGTTGGTATAGTATCATGTAACATCAATTTTAGAAAACCTTATTTTTTTGGAGAAGTGCTAATTTTCTAAAAACCCTAATTCTTCCTGAGGGGTTAAGATAAAAAATATTTTGAATGTAATGATTCAACCTCTCAACTACCGAATCAGTAGGCCAAGTTGGAATCAAGAAAAAGAGGTGATAAATGTGGTGCTTTAAAGCCAAATCTATGTTTTTAGGTGTGTATTGTGGGTCCTCTGTTCAAGATGTCCCCTAAAAAGATATGTAATAATCATGTGTCAAATGTGTATGTATTACACAATGGATTGGTTTTGTTACACAATGTGTCTTGCTCCTCTTGAAAATGGTTCAGTGGATTGGCTTTGCTGTACAATGTATCTTCCTCTTGAAAATGGTCCAATGGATTTGTTTTTTTGCACAATTTCTCTTCCTTCTTTTAAAAATGGTTAAATGGATTGGTTTTGTTGCATAATGTCTCTTTCTCTTGAAAATGGAATTGGTACGCCTCTTCGTATTGTTTTTGGGAAATGGTTTCAACCACATGTGGTTCCATGTCAACGGTTGACCTAGTCAACACCTCCACATTGTCTCTTGAAAGTGTTGTTTGCTAAGGCTCTTGTTTTTATCTTGGGGTGGTGGGTTGGTTCTTAGTTCCTTGATTTGACTTTTACTTGCACTAGATGAGTTGCTAGACCTTGTGTCTTCATTTGATATTTTTTGAATCACTAGGCAGGTCCCCATTGTTTCTTTCCATGCACGACGAGAGAAAATTTTCTCTTGAGTAGTTGTAGCAATTATCACATACATTGGGTCCTTGGAGTTAATGCTAATACATTGCATTTCCTTTACCTCTCTTAGTCTTAGATTCTCTTCAGGCATCTTCCCTTGTTTTGAGGTATATACTTAACATCTTCAAGTTATATAGCTTTGGGTTTCTTGGGTTTATGATATTGTGAATCTTTTTTTGTTTCTTGGGTTTATGATATTGTGAATCTTTTTTTGTTTCTTGTTTCAAGCCACTTTTCTCTTTTGTAGGCTTTTCATCTTTTATTCACACCACCTTGGCTTGCATATGTGTGAGCACCTTTAGAGAAATGGTGGAGATATTGAGAGTTGTGTATTGGGAGGTAGCTTGTAACAAGGCATCTCTCCTTAGGCAATCTATGAACATGTGATCGATGGCACATCAATGAGACAAGAGCTGAACTATGTCAAGAATTATAGGTAAATCTCACATTGGGTAGTTTGTTACTGTGTGTGGTCCATGGTGATAGAAGCACTATACTGTCTAATTAATTGTTGCTTCCTTAGCAGCTTCTATTTATCATTTTATTTCTATTTGAGTCATGGGAGACTAAATGTGTGCACGGGGCTCCTTGATTTTGAAATGATTATTGTGCGAATATTGTACATTGTGAGATGTCATGATCGAAAGCCTTGCAATGATGGTCTATCTCAAGGTACATGCAATATAGAAAGACAGCTAACTGAGGGTACATGCAATGTGAATTGGGATGGTGCCCGCAATGTGCACAACACATTAGTTCTATAAGGGAAAGGCATCGTAAAGGTTTAGGACACTCTAGATCACCCCCTTTCTTGTTATAGACGTAAAGGTAGTGACTTTCTAAAAGTTTTAAAGCAAGGCGTGTTATAGAATTCTGCTATGGACATATTAGAGATCAATGCCCCTTTGTTTCCTTCTTTGATTGGCTTAGACAAGGCATAGTTCATCTCAATGTCTAATAAGGCGTGTTATAGAATTATGGTAATGGACATATCAAAGATCAATGTCTCTTTACTTCCTCCTTTTACTGGCTTAGATAAGGAAGAGTTCATTTCAATGTCATGTTATTGGGGCTAAATGGACTTGTTTCTTTGTAACATTGACCACAAAAGAATCTGGATTTAAGACTATAATCAAATTGTACAAAGTGTTTTTCTTTGATCCCATGAGGAAACATCACTTCATTTAGGTATCATTGAGTTTCTCCGAGTTCTCACATTGTGAGCGTAGGGTTTTTATGTATAAGATGTAATCCCGTACAATTTCCTCTATTCTCCACTCTAGCACTTCAGTGAGGGCCCTGTCTGGACAATCCATGGATAAAGGCAATCTTTAGAGTTTTGAAATTTAGCTTAATTACATAGGTATCAACGTGATGAACCATCTATTAGCCTTTCTTAGTAAGCATAGATTCAATGCATGCACCTTCATTAGGGCCAAAAATAAAAAAAAAGGGCCCTTTAAGGTTTAGATTAAAACACTATAATTAGCTTAGGTTTTAGTAGAATGAGACCTCCAAATTTGGCCGTTTAGAGGTACTTTTGGAGCATTTAAGAGATGGGCCACAATAAATGCTAACATTCCTTAAATCATGTCAGAGGTACTTTTCAGTCGTTATTCTCAGTGTTATTTGAACTTTTGAACGTCTATTGTACAAATATTCCCACCAAAACACGTCCATTTTTCCTCTCATCATCATTTGAGTGCTCTCTCTCTCTCTCTCTCTCTCTCTCTCTCTCTCTCTCTCTCTCTCTCTCTCTCTCTCTCTGTCTTCTCTTCTCTTCTATTCTTTTCTGTTATACCCTTGCATAGTGGATTATACTCTAATGTCTATTGCTAACTCTTTACTCAATGCAAGAGAATGCAGATACAAACTTGCTATTAACATAGATTAGGTCTACTCATCTTGGAGAAGTATTCATCACCGAGCATTGTTGGACAAAGATGAGGCAAACATACTACGACTAGAGGGAAGAAAACACATTGATTTGTGGGTGGATGGAAGTATCTATCCCAATGATCCTTCAATTGGTAGACCTCCTCCATTTTTAAATGTTCATGACTTGATTAGATTTGTTGGAGATGGTTTTGATGGTCTGCTTGGTTATTGTATGAAGTTATATTCTGCATCTTCTATGTGGTGAGTCCAAATGCATCAACTGAAAGAAACTTTATTAACATCTCAAAAATTTATTTTAGAGATTTATGATAAGATTAGAGAGCTAGAAGCTGTAAACCACTTCTTGAAAGAGAAACTAATAAACTTGAAAGAAACCCCATGAGGATTCAGAGAGAGGAAGAGAACTTTAAAGAATATAAGTGAGTTGTTTAAAAGTAGTGGGGCTAAAAAGAGGAGACTCAACCTTGCAAAGAAATGTGTCTCTCACATTTCAAGTATTAATATCCGTCAAAATGAGGAGAGAATCAAGCTTCTCATGGAAACCATGAACAAGGCAGACTTGGTCAAAATTCTTCAATCTCCAGAGAATACAAATTTGGGAGATCTTACTCTCAAAGAGTTGGTAAGAGACTTAAGGACCATTGTGAAACCAGATGAAATAGTAGAGACTTGTGATGCTGTGGGTATTAGTCTCGCAAAGGTTACCAAGCTCTTTTTAGATTATGGTTCCAAAATCTTAGATGCAAGAGAATAAGAGCTTTTGGTTTGCCAAGATCCCTTTCAGTTTCTACTCCTAGGACTGCTATGAATCAAAAAAATTTGAGCATTTTTGGAGAGTACTTACATATTGAAGGGATAATGCCTAATGAGAAGTAGAAGAAAAAGAGTACATTTGTCTATAATGCATTCAACAATATATGGGTGGATCTTAGAAAAGTACATATTGCAATGGTGCATGTGTATAAAATTACTGTAGAAGAATGTGGTGGTGTGCTAAAGTTTGTATTTAAGTTAGATGAGGCACAGATCCAAAAAGGACAAAAGATGGAAAGAGAGCATATCCATTATGAACAGGGCAATTGAGTACAGCAATGGTCGAGGAGAGGAACCAAAACATAAAATCCAGTCAGAGATGGAGCTTTGGTGGGTTGGTGCAGCCTCAGATACCAACTGAAAATCATTAAACCCTCAAATGGTTGTTCTTCCCCACAGGTATCCCTAATATCATTCAATTCCAAAGTACTAGAGATATGTTCATAGTTGATGGAGTTGGCGATTTCAAAGTGGAATGGCATTTGGGTGCTGACTTTGAAGACTATCAAATGTATGCTTGGAATATGCAACGGGGCTAATGCAAAGTATCCTTGCATTTGGGTGCTGACTTTGAAGACTATCAAATGTATGCTTGGAATATGCAACGGGGCTAATGCAAAGTATCCTTGCATTTATTGTATGGAAGGTATGGGATCAAAAGAGTGGAGCAGTTTGCGACCAGCAAGGAGAGTCCCAATGAGAGACTCTATAGATCTGAGTAAGTTCAAGAATAAAGAAGACATTTGGGATCCCATTCTTCCTATCTCTCTTAAGAATGTTCACATATGCACTTTGCATATAGAGATAAGAATAATTGACAAGCTTCTGAGATTGCATCTTGATTATGCATATTCTATTAAACCAACATTGTTGGCAGATCAATGTCTTGATAAATGTGAAGCATTGTTATAAAAAATGGGCTTTCATGGGGATCAAGTTCATTTAAGGAAAGATCCAACAGTTTTAAGAAAAACACGAGATGTCTTGGCAGATGTCTCCATGGGAAAGCCATAAGATTTTTAGGGAACCATGGTAAAAAACAAGTGAATATATCGTGGGATTGTTGGAAAGAATTGTGTGAGATCACAACAAATGTAACCAGTACACCGTGGCCAGAAAATCTTAGAATGGAAGTTTGGAAGCATCTTGACATCGTTTTAAATGTTCTTAGACAACAGAAGACATCAGCTACATATGCGCAAGAGTACAAAATTTCTATTACAAATTTCATTCAAATAATCAAAGAAGCATGGGGATAAAAATACATCACATACTATTTGGTAAGACTCCTTTGTATTCATGATGCACTCAGTGGAATTGACATATGATAATTTTTTTTTAAATTATGCAACACATCCTCCATGTACATGGGCCATAATTTGTTGAGATGATGAGGAGCATGGACCCCTAGCAACATACAGTAACCAAGGGATGGAAAAGTCACATTACGAGGCACGCACATCATTCTTTTGGAGCACAAGACATGGTGGAGGGGCTACAAGAAGCAATGCTCTTGCAGAGTTATTCAACTAGTTTTTCACAAGACAACTACAAAGAATGCAAAAAAACGACATTTCGGATACATAACACTGTCAAAAAAGAGAACTATTGTATTCATAACTTTGTACAAAAAGTTATCTATTGTAATCCATAGTATGTACAAAAAGTCTATTCCAAAGTTTCACATCATCATCCTTTGTCAGTGCTCCCCTAGAGCGTAGAAATTTCCTTCTATTTTGTAGCCACCTAGTGTGTTTACATCGATTTTATTTGTAGCTACTAGAGCATACGCAGAGTATGTCAAAAAATATCCTGCTCTAGAGGCGGAAAACCCAGGGCCATAACCAAAAGTTCTAGTAGCCGCCCCGCTGTCTTCTCAAGAAACATGATTTTGTTAGCATTGGCTTGTATAGTTGACAAGCCATGCAGTCTACAAAGAGCTTTAATATAAAGTATAAGCTAGTCTGCTTCCTCAAAGAACTGGTTATGCAACACATGGAAAATATTCTCATCCATTCTAGACAAATAGTGTCAAAGTGCAGTATCTTTCTTGCTATAGAGTCTACTTGCTCAAGCCTTTGTGCTCACACATACATCTACCACGTGGCCTACATCATCGGTGGCTCAGAGGTGGTTTTACTTTGTTGGGGCTGATGGTGACCAAACTTTTCAAGCATGTGCGGGTGGGTGCCCCCCACATGATTGCAAAGTTTGTTCCCCATCAGAGCATGTTTAGGTACGATGGTATGGGGAAGAGCGGGATTTTCCATGGCCTCTTAAGCACCAAGAGACTTGAAAAATCTGCACTGGACGCTAATTGCTAAGCCAAACATGCTCCGATTTGATGACCAAACTTTGCAAGCCTTTAAGGGTGGGTCCCCCCCACATGCTTGCAAAGTTTGGTCCCCATCAAAGCATGTTTAGGTACGATGGTATGGGTAAGAGCGGGATTTTCCATGGCCTCTTAAGCACCAAGAGACTTGAGAAATACACATTGGGCGCTAAGTGCTAACCCAAACATACTCCGATGTGGTGACCAGACTTTACGAGCATGTGGGGGTGGATCCCCTTTCTGTGGCCTCTTAAGCACCAAGAGACTTGAAAAATCTGCACTAGGCGCTAATTGCTAACCCAAACATGCTCCGATGGTGACCATACTTTGCAAGCCTGTGAGGGTGGGTCCCTCGCACATGCTTGCAAAATTTGGTCCCCATCGGAGCATGTTTGGGTACGATGGCAAGGGTAAGAGCAGGATTTTCCATGGCCTCTTAAGCACCAAGAGACTTGAAAAATCCATACCGGGCACTAATTGCTAACCCAAACATGCTCCGATGGTGACCAAACTTTGCAAACATGTGGGGGTGTGTCCCCCCCACATGCTTGGAAAGTTTGGTCCCCATCGGAGCATGTTTGGGTACCATGGTACGGGGAAGAGGGGGATTTTTCGTGGACTCCTAAGCACCAAGAGACTTGAAAAATCCGCACTAGGAAGAGGGGGATTTTTCGTGGGCTCCAAGCACCAAGAGACTTGAAAAATCCGCACTAGTGCGGATTTTTCAAGTCTCTTGGTGCTTGGAGCCCACGAAAAATCCCCCTCTTCCCCGTACCATGGTACCCAAACATGCTCCGATGGGGACCAAACTTTCCAAGCATGTGGGGGGGACACACCTCCACATGTTTGCAAAGTTTGGTCACCATCGGAGCATATTTGGGTTAGCAATTAGTGCCCAGTACGGATTTTTCAAGTCTCTTGGTGCTTAAGAGGCCATGGAAAATCCTGCTCTTACCCTTGCCATCGTACCCAAACATGCTCCGATGGGGCCCCCCTCATGCTTGCAAGGTTGCCTTCCCAATGGAGTATGGTTGGGTATACAACAGTATGGGGAAGAGTGGGATTTTGCATGGCCTCATAAGAACCAAGAGACTTGAAAAATACGCAATGGGAGCTACTTGCTTACCCAAACATGCTCAGATGGTAACAAAACTTTGCAAGCCTATGAGGTTAGGTCTCCCCCACATGCTTATAAAGCTTGGTCCCCATCGGAGCATTTTTGGGTACGATGGTATGGGGAAGAGCGGGATTTTCCATGGCCTCTTAAGCACCAAGAGACTTGAAAAATTTGCACTTGGCCCTAATTGATAACCTAAAAATGCTCTGATGGTAACCAAACTTTGCAAGCATGTGGGAGTGGGTCCCCCCCATATTCTTGAAAAGTGTGGTCCCCATCGGAGCATGTTTGGTTACGATGGTATGGGGAAGAGCGGGATTTTCCATGGCCTTTTAGCCACCAAGAGAATTGAAAAATCTGCAATGGGCACTAATTGCTAAACCAAATATTCTCTGATGGTGACCAAACTTTGCAAGCCTGTGAGGGTGGGTCCTTCCCACATGCTTGCAAAGTTTGGTCCCCATCGCAGCATGTTTGGGTACGATGGTATGGGTAGATCGGGATTTTTCGTGGCCTCTTTAGCACCAAGAGACTTGAAAACTCCGCACTGGGTGCTCATTGCTAACCCAAACATGCTCCGATGGTGACCAAACTTTGTAAGCACCATTAGAGCATGTTTGGGTAGGATGGTACGGGCAAGCGTGGGATTTTCCATGGCCTCTTAAGCACCAAGAGACTTGAAAAATCTGCACTGGGCGCTAATTACTAACCCAAACATGCTCCAATGGGGACCAAACTTTACAAGCATGCGGGAGTGGGTCCCCCCGCATGCTTGCAAAGTTTGGTCCCCAATGGAGCATGTTTGGGTACGATGCTATGGGGAAGAGTGGGATTTTCCATGGCCTCTTAAACACCAAGAGACTTGAAAACTCTGCACTGGGCGCTAGTTGCTAACCCAAACATGCTCCGATGGTGACCAAACTTTGCAAGCATCTGGGGGTGGGTCTCTACCACATGCTTGCAAAGTTTGGTCCCCATCAGAGCATGTTTGGGTACGATGGTACGGGGAAGAGGAGGATTTTCCATGGCCTCTTAAGCACCAAGAGACTTGAAAAATCCACACTGGGCGCTAATTACTAACCCAAACATGCTCCAATGGGGACCAAACGTTACAAGCATGTGGGGGTGGGTCCCCAATAGAGCATGTTTGGGTATGATGGTATGGTGGGATTTTCCATGGCCTCTTAAGTACCAAGAGACTTGTTGGTGCTTAAGAGGCAATGGAAAATCTCGCTCTTCCCCATACTATCGTACCGAAACATGCTGTTTGGGTTAGAAATTAGCGCCCTGTGCAGATTTTTCAAGTCTCTTAGTGCTTAAGAGGCCATGGAAAATCCCGCTCTTCCCCATACCATCGTACCCAAAAATGCTCAGATTGGTACCAAACTTTGCAAGCATGTGGGGGGGATTTACCCCCACAAGCTCGCAAAGTTTGGTCACCATCAGAGTATTTTTGGGTTAGCAATTAGCGCCCAGTGTGTATTTCTCTAATCTCTTAGTGCTTAAAATCCCGCTCTTCCCCATACTATTGTAGCTAAACATGCTTCGATGGGGACCAAACTTTGCACAAGCATGTGGAGGGAACCGACCCCCCACATGCTTGCAAAGTTTGGTCACCGTCAGAGCATGTTTGGGTTAGCGATTAGTGCCCAGTGCGGATTTTTCAAGTCTCTTGGTACTTAAGAGGCCATGGAAAATCCCACTGTTACCCATACCATCGTACCTAAACATGCTTCGAATGGGGACCAAACTTTGCAAGCATGTGGGGGGGACCCACCCTCAAAGGCTTGCAGAGTTTGGTCACCAAATTGGAGCATGTTTGGCTCAGCAATTAGCGCCCAGTGCAGATCTTTCAAGTATCTTGGTGCTTAAGAGGCCATGGAAAATCCTGCTCTTCCCCATACCATCGTACACAAACATGCTCTGATGCGGAAAAAACTTTGCAAACATGTGGCGTTTGGTCACCATCGGAGTATGTTTTGGTTAGCAATTAGTGCCCAGTGTGGATTTCTCAAGTCTCTTAGTGCTTAAGAGGCCATGGAAAATCCCGCTCTTCCCCATGCCATTGTAGCCAAACATGCTCCGATGGGGACCCACCCACACATGCTTGCAAAGTTTGGTCACCACCATCAAAGCATGTTTGGGTTAGCAATTAGCGCCCACTACTGCGGATGTTTTAAGTCTCTGCTTAAGAGGCCATGGAAAATCCCGCTCTTCCCCATACCATCGTACCAAAAAATGCTCAAATGGGGACCAAACATTGTAAGCATGTGGGGGGGATCCACCCCCACATGCTCGCAAAGTTTGGTCACCATCGGAGCATGTTTGGGTTAGTAACGCCCAGTGTGGATTTTTCAAGTCTCTTGGTGCTTAAGAGGCCATGGAAAATCCCGCTCTTCCCCATACCATCATACCCAAACATGCTGCGATGGGGACCAAACTTTGCAAGCATGTGGGGGGGGGGATCCCCCCCAAATGCTTGAAATGTTTGGTCATCCCCACATGCTTGCAAAGTTTGGTCACCATCTGGGCATGTTTGGGATAGCATTTAGTGCCCAGTGTGGATTTTTCAAGTCTCTTGGTGCTTAAAAGGCCATGGAAAATCCCGCTCTTCCCCATACCACTATAGCCAAACATACTCCGATGGGGACCAAACGTTGCAAGCATGTGAAGGGAAACAACATCCACATGCTTACAAAGTTTGGTCACCATCGGAGCATGTTTGGGTTAGCAAATAGCGCCCAGTGCGGATTTTTCAAGTCTCTTGGTGCTTAAGAGGCCAGGGGAAATCCCGCTCTTCCTGGTACCATCGTGCACGAACATTGACATGGTCCTTTGAAAGCAAGTTCCGAGGAGCAAAATGGAGAGCCGACACCCAACTTCTCCCCAGTGGGAAAGTCTAAGAAAATGAAATCTACTACCCATCAAACTACTCTCCTCTTCTTCTTGTACTCCCCGATAGGGTCACATGCTAGCAAAAAAAAGTCATGTATCTTGGCATACATGTCATTTTTTTTGCCACAAGAAAAGTCCTGACCCATGGAGATATGGTCTCCTACTGAGCATCCAAATGTGGCTAATCCTCCATAGCCCAATGTCCTATCCAATGAGGGTGGTGAATAATAGATAAAGGGAGTGACAACTTTCACTACCCTTTTAGCTGATTAAAAAACCAATGACTGAATTCAATGAAATATTCACAGTAATCCATCAATAAACATATACATCTACCAAACTACCTTTTCATATTTACATCCAATTCAAATCTCATGATATAAAATGAGTAGTTAAATTACCAATTCAAATCTCATGATATAAAATGAGTAGTTAAATTACCAATTCAAATCTCATGATATAAAATGAGTAGTTAAATTACCATCACCCCACCATCATGAATATCAAGAGTGGAATCCCCAGGTAGCAGAGATGGTGTCCGCTCCACATCCATCACTATTAGCAAAACAAAAAAGAAAGGTTAAACACCATATAATCATACTTCATTTGGTATACTGCACTCCATGTAGCATGTTGCAAACAGTGAACAAAAACCAACCTTCTTTATAGTTCTTCTTATCCTTGTTCTGTGATCTCGACCTTTTGAGGAGTATCTTGACCCTTGGGTGGATCATCAGTCTTCTTGGTGGTAGAATACCTTTTATAGAGATCAAGCTCTCGTGTCAGTACATTTCCACTAGAAAAATCCAATCACACTGACGGCAATTGTCCAACTCCCACTCTGGGAGCGGCCATGCATGGAGACTGGATACATGGATATTACAGGGGTTGCAATCTCTGTCCACCCCTTGCAATGTTGAGGAAGGTCATTAATCTTGCCTTCACTCTTCAAGTACGTGAGATATCTAGGTCATTCCAACCAAAAGAAACTATTAAATTTATGCATGGAATAATGATAATGAAACTTAAATGGACATTAGCAAAAACAATGAATGAAGTGCTTACCTAAAGACAACCCTATGTGCTGCCTAATCGAGCTCTGTCTTCTTGGCAACTAAATTCCCAGCCTTCCCAACACCTTTCAGTTGACTACTCTCTCTTATCTTGAGAGAGGTGAACATATACTTTCTCCCCTCCAACTTGATGTCTTCATAATACTAAGTGAGAGTGTAGTCTGGAGGTAGAGTAAACAATCGCCCTATATTTTCTACAGTCTTGAGCTCCTCAAGCACTGTAAGGGCGTGATTTTCTATCCTTTCCAAAAAAAAATCTCTAGCCAACCACCTTTAGTTGCAATAAAGAAATGCATCAGAAGATTGAATTTAACACAAACAAAAATTTCAATAAAAAACAAAGACACCAAATACAAAGCTCACCCTCTATAAGGAATATCTACTGAAGGCATGTAATACATATTCCTCATGATAGCACTAGCCTAGAATAAAGAGAAATACTGAATTTTTTTCTCCACCTTAAGGGGAGAAAGTGCAATGCAATTAATTTTATCTAGAGTGATGACCTTATCTGCAGTCTCAAAATTCAAGGAAAATAATTTCGATTTCCAGACATCTCCAAGTTGTGGGTCAAGGAAATTTAAGACCTACACAACATTTGTTGAGATATCGAGCTCGTCTAGTGAGGCGGTGGCCACTGATGATCCGCCTGGGGGATAGGCCCCACACTTACACCACTGGCATGGTTGGTGAGATCTTGGGTGATATGCGGCCAATGGGATGACAGGCTGTGTGACAGCCATTCTAGAGACTGGCATGGTTGGTGAGATCTTGGGTGATATGCGGCCAGTGGGATGACAGGCTGTGTGGTGACAGCCATTCTAGAGACAGCTGGCATAGTTATAGCGCCAGCTCATTTAGTCGGGTTCACACTATAGAGAACCCGTGTATGTATTGGTTGAGTACCTTTCATATTATGTGTACTCTTATCTTGTATATGGTGTGTTGAGTGTTGAGTAGAGAAGAAGAAGATTTTCAGCCTCTCACCTTGTGTGTTCTCTATTAGGGTTTTGTGAGTGTGTGTGTGTGTGCTTGCAAGAGCTCAAGCTCTCTTCCCCCCCTGCATCTTTTCATGGTATCAGAGCCTGGTTCGTGCTAAGGGCTGAGCAAGCAAGAGAACCACAGGAAGCGGTACGAGGGTAAGAGCTTCAACTACTCTTCCCTATTGTGTTGGTGACTACACCCTTGTCGGGAGCTCTACGGGAGGCACTGGTATAAACGGTCTCTGATTGAGGAGCTTTCTTCGCGGGAGTAAAGCTATAGGGCAACTATATAGTCCTATCGGACTTCAATTTTTAGGCCGAAAACGCGTTTCGGGCACGTCTGGACCTCCGTTTTTCAGAAAGCAGGCGATTTCGAGCACTGCGGGTAAGTCATCGATTCTTTGCAGAACTCTGTTTTAAGAACTGCAGGAAGACAGATTGACTGTGCAGACACTGTGGGTGCTGTAAAGAGGTCTACAGTTGCCATTGGGTGTATGTATGCACATTGAAGTCACTGGTTGTGACATTTGAGAGTACTACAGTACCGCTGTGCAGAAAATACAGCAGTTTGTGCAGAAAAACCAGAGTGCAGTTTTTGGTAAAATTGTGTGTTTGGCAAGATATCTAATGCTGGCATAACACAGATTGTGGCTGAGAAGCTAGATAAGAATAACTTCCATGCTTGGAGGTTCAGGTTGACGAATTTCCTAATAGGAAAAGACTATTGGGACTACATAGAAGGTGAGCATGAAGAGGCACCAGAGATACCGGATATAAATCCGACTGCTGCAGATGTGAAAGAGTTTAAAGATTGGAACCAAGGAGCCAGGAAGGTTATGTATTGGCTCTCCACCATTAGTATACAGGACACCCCATGATTGGGCACATTCAGGATGCCAAGTCCCCCAAGGAGGCGTGGGACACCTTGGTAAAGCTCTATGAAACAAATACCAAGGCACGTAAGACCCGGGTTTTTCATCTCCTTGAACCACTCTCCATGACTTGTCATGTGGTTCGAAGCGCCTGAATCCACATACCATACATTATCTTTTTGTGCTGCATCAACATTTTCAGACATGGCATTCACGACATGCTGCATAACAAATAACCTTTCATTATCCTCATTATTTCTGCTTGAGGATGCATAGTTGTTTTGTTGCACTTTCCCATTTTGCATGTCAGCCTGCTTCTTATAACATTCTGCCTGCACATGTCCAGGCTTACCACAATAATAGCATTCACGTGCATCATTATATTGCCTTTGCCAATTTCCACGGCCTCTTTGACTCCCCCTGCCTCTCTGAATTTGCCTCTTCCACCTGCGTGTTGTTGTTGTTGTTGTTGATTCTGGGACTGTTGTTGTTGCTGCTGCTGCTGACCATAATTCTGATTTCCTGTTCGGCCACCTCCTTGACCGCGTCCACGACCTCCTCTACCACGTCCTCTTCCTGAACTCGTGTAGAAGGCCTGTTGCTCTGAACTATTTTTGCTTTGTGAAGACTGTTGGTCTTCACCCAAGCTCTTCTCTTCGATAATCAGCATAGACACCAAATCTGTAAAGTTGGGAATATTTTCCCGAGTCTGAATAGACGTCTTGAACGCCTTGTATTGTGGCCCGAGACCACGTAGACAGACTTCCACCTTGTCATCATCATCTACTGACACACTAATAGATGCAAGGGATTCCACAATACCCTTTATCTTTAGCGCATAGTCATTCACAGACATGCTCCAGGTTTTGTGGAAACAGGGGATGACACTGCTCATCCAATTGCCCACATTGGAGATGTGCCATTGTCTATGCAGGATGGCAAAGTGAAGTACCTTGCAGATGTACTTCATGTACCGAACATAACAAAGAATCTGGTTTCAGTTGGCCAGATGATTGAGCAGGGTTTGCAGGTTCGGTTTAACCCTGATGGGTGTTATGTTGAAGATTTTAAAGACAAGTGCAGGTTGGTTGCAAAAGGCAACAGAGTGGGCAGAATGTTTACATTGAATGTAGACATGCCTGAAATGAGTCAACATTAACTCAAGAGTAAGAAGACTCAAACTTCTCACACTAAACACCACTTACGAATGTCAAACATAGAGTGTAGATACTACACTCTTCCCATCCGATCAGATATTTTCCGCTGTACTACATCAATCTCCTTCTTCTCTCCTCCATGGGGACTATAGATCATATATTTTCTGTTGCACTACATCAATCTCCTGCAGAGCTGCTCTCTCCTCCATGGGAACTATAGCCTTTATCCTCTCTAGTCCTTTCTTGATGTCTGCATTAAACTCAACCTGCCACACATTGACAAAGTAAATAGAATGTACCTCCAAAAAATATGAGTCAATACCCCAAACAAACAAGAGGCAAGAAAAGGGACATTGCTCTCACACCTGAAATACAAGCCTTGATAAGTACCCTCTACTTAAAGGGTACCAGCCTATAGTTCCTTTCACCTTCCTGATTCTTGCATTGTTTATGACCTGACACTCAAGGGGAGTCAGGAAGATCATGAAAACTTGAGTGTCATACTCACAAATGTTATTAGCATTCGTGAGTACATCCCTCAAGCTTGATAATCGCACGCTCATTTAATCTAAAAACATAAATTTTTAAAGTTAAATGAATCAATAAGATGAAAGTAGACACAAAGAAGAAAACAAAAAGAGAAAAAGGCCTACGAGTTCATCCTCTATAGCCTTGCAACAAGCAGCACAATTTCACTTGTCTTCCGTGGGTCTATCAAAGTGCACATGACATGAATATGCCATGCTCGAGTCTCTCTTTATAACTTCGCAATCATAGACATCCAAGGCATGGTTCTATGGTTGACCTCCCACACATAGATCATCTTCCCAAAAAGGTACTTGAACTATGGCTTACCTTGTAACTCCTTCTTGAATAGTTCATCCACCTCCCTCCACATGGTGACCAAGACTCCCTCAATGCTGGCGTAACCTGGGTCTCCTCCCCACTGCCTGTGCAGATAGAAATTATAAATGCACCCTTTTTTGGGAGGTATCCCTCATACTGGAATGCACTCTTAAGTGCAACGACATCACTTCTCAATCCCCTTACTCTAGCATATGTAATGAGTCTACACAAGGGGATTCTAGGAAACTCATCATCAGAACTAAGTAGCCTACATCTAGAAATAATGTCACCCCCTCCCACAAGATCCAAGATAATTTCCTCAATGAAAGAGTCTTTCTTATCTCCCCCCCCCATCTAAATCATGGACATTTGTAGATGTGTCCTCTGTGCCTGTAGGAGCCTCCATCTCGGATCTATGCCCACCACAATCACCCTCCTTAGTGTTTCAACTATTGAAAGCTATCTTTGGGATATCTTGTTTCTTGATTCTGATCTGGTAATACCTGGATTTGAGATCTATCTTTGTGAACATTTAGGTTCCACTTAACCGATCCAGAAGTTTGTCAATCCTAAGGATAGAATACTTATTTTTTATTGTTAATTGATTTAATCCTATGTAATCAATATAGAGTCTTAACGTACCATCTTTCTTTTTCTGAAACAGAACGGGCGCACCCCAAGGTGAAACACTGGGTCTTACAAGTCCTTGCTCTAGAAGTTGTCTTAACTGCTCCTTAAGTTCTATGGCTTCAAGACATGGCATTTTGTATGAACGCAGGGCTACTAGAGCTGAGCTCTGAGGGTTAGCTCTATCTCATGATCTACTTCACGAGTTGGAGGCATCTTAGTCAGCTCTTTCAGGGAATACATTAGCGTACTCACTTAGCCATTCTGGTTTCATAGCCTTGCATTTTCTGTCTACTCGATTCATTTTAACCACATAGACAGTTTGCCTCTTTCTGAGTCCCTTCAGCAATTTAGAAGTTTTGACTAATTGCACAACTGGGGATCCAAAAATTCCAGCTCCTTGGACTTGATTCCCATGCAGGTCGAGGAAAGAAATGGTTCCATTGTGACAATGAATGTTAGCTTGATTCTTATGGAGCTAATCCATTCCAAGGATTCCGTCTTAGATTCCCAAGAGTAAGACTCTGAATTGGTAGTCTGTCGCATTCCCATCTAGATTAAACTGAATGTGGTCTATCTCATGGTGTGTGAAAAGAATCTTCTCACTGGCCAATTCTACTTGCATAGGTTTCCCTATTTTTTGAACTAGGACTAACTTACGCAAGCATCCAGGGGAAATAAAAGAATGTGTACTGCCTGAACCAATCAAAAGCTTGAAATGCTTACCCTTGTACTCTATTGGAGTCTAGAGGACTGAGAACTAATGATTCTGCCCTTGATGTTCAATGGCGGCATAAATCTATCCTCTTTCTTCCTCCACTTCCTCATCTATTGTGGTGGCTCTAGCTGCTGCAGTCTGAGGTGGAACTCTCTCTCTTTGGTTTCCCCAATTTTGGGAAGGACTTCTTAGACTACTTTGCATTGAGGCTGCACGCTAAGCTGGCACTTTTCTAGGGTTGCCCTGATTTTGGCAAGGGAGGCCCTAATTGAACTGATATGAAGGAGTCGGTCTCTGAATTCTGGGACCTTGGCTTCCTTGGCCCATTGACATAGAAAGAGTTGGGCAATCCTTCAGCTGGTGCCCAAAACCTTGACAACCGAAACACCTGTTTTCACTTTGAAGCTCTTCCTTCTGCATCCTGGAAAGAGGGGAGTTCTTGAAAAAGTGCTCCGAGGAAAAGGTCTTCCTTCATTTCTGAAACTTCATGTCTCCTAGTTTTGATTAGGACCTTGGTGTCTTTTTGGAGACAGAAGGTTGGAAGTACTTCCCGGTGTTTGGAATCTTTTGAAGGATGAGGGAACTGGATTTGGGGGGCGAGACCTTAACAACAAAGGCCTTAGCAAAGTCTTGCCATCCGTACTGCTTCGGCCATGGAAACTGGCTTGGTATTCTTTACCAAGGTATCCAAAGGTTCATTCATTCCCCAAATGAACCTGGCCATCAGTTGTTCTTCATCTAACAGTGGCAAGTATTTGAGGAGAAGAGCGAATACTTGGTGATACTCTTCAATAGTTCTTCTCCCCTGGGTAAACTCCAAGAATTCATTTATCTTAGTTTCCAAGAAGCTGGGAGGAAAGAATCTCTTCCTTAGGTATGTCTTGAGATCATTCCATCTTTGGGTGTTCCGATCATCCAAATGGTTTGTCTCATAGTGGTTTCTCCATGCTACTCTGGTTGTTTCTACTATCTTCAACCTTGCAAGGGCCACTTTACTTTTCTCATTGTATCTAGTGACATCGAAGTATTCTTCCATTGCTTCGATCCACTTTTCCACAGCCTCGCCCAAGTTTTCCCTTTCACCACATTGAAGGGACCTGGCTGAGATCTGTGAAGGGCTTTGCGAACATCGAGGTCAAAGCTCTTCCTCATCTGTGAGAGGATCTGGCTGTCTGCCACCACCACAGTTTGCACGTCTCATGATTCTACCAAAATGATACATCGTTAAATTTTTATTTGATTTAGTCATCGAGATCCTAAGACTTAAGAAGTTCGAAAATAATTACTTTAAACAAGATAATCGATCTTATTAAAGATCTACGACATACGTCCGAGGAAACAGATCTTATTTCTTTAAACTCAATATTTGATAGTCAAATCACTTAGATAACTAGAAATTTTTCACAAAACATTCTTTATTTACATAAGGTTTGCAATATATACATAGAGCAACATGGCTCTAGAAAATCAAAACCTCTGGTATAAGCATGAGACGGCGATACTGGGCTACTGACATGCCGCAATACAATTGTTCCCTTATCGCTAAAGGTGCTACAATCTTACTTCCCGAGAAAAAACATCTATGAAGTCTATAAATATGACAAGAATGCCTAAAATCTCGAGGTGTGGGGTGATACAAGATAACACCGCGAACCACCTTTAGCCTCAATAGGACCATGGCTAAAGAGATATTCTTTCTCAACATCAGGCATTGGTTGCAAGAGGCATGGACATATTGCCTTGTGTGCCACTTATGCTTATGCTGTCGTCTCTCAATCGGGTCCAGAAAATATAATTCCTCGAAATGATTTGCGAGTCTTGCTCGTTCGAGCCGTTTAGCAGAGGAGAGGATATGCTCAAAAAGTTAAAGCAATCATATCCTGAGATTGAGTAAGATCGGGAATACCAGATAAACACGGAACGTCCATCTATAAAATCAAATTCATCGATTAAAAGTCTTTATTAATGAAACTTGATCTGAATGCGATTACAACATGAAAATGCATCTTTCTAAGTTTTTATTATAAATTTTTGATAAAATTTGTTTTTCCTTCTTAAGCTTTCAACAAAGCTCTGATACCAACTGTGAGACCCCTACCATCTCTGCACGGCCTCCGCGGTGCTAGCAGTGAAAGTAGCAGCCTCACGTGCGAGGCAGGGTTTCCCACTCAGGGCCCACGAATGTCCAGACAAGAGACTTATCCGGCGGTTCCTCCGAATCCGAAACCAAAAAAACTTCCCTCGCCCGGAAAGCACGGGCGATTCCACCAAGAAAATCATCTAACGAAAAATTTATATAATGAGTGAAGGCCTTAACTAGCTTTTCTATTCCAACCAAACCTGTAGGTCACATGGCCAGATCAAGGAAGGGACTTACACAGAAATCACCACTTTTTTTCCCTTAAGCGAGGCACAGCCCCGCTGATTCTTTTCCACAGAACAAGAATCTTCCTAGGACTTATTCTAATTAGTGTAACTTGAATGTATCTAACTGTATTGCAAGAATCCATCGATCTAACCTAACCCCAACTGGCCCATGGGTTAGCCAACTGCCCAACCACTGTATTGGTGGGATCCCTTTATATAAAAATTCGGTTGAGTTTTGTCCTCGGGTACCAGGGAAAAGAGTTCCCAAGCCCCCTAGCCGGCATTCATGCAAAATACATTTAGACACACCACTTACGCACCCAATATGAAATTACTCTTATAGATTCAGCTGTCTATAAAGTAGAATTGAAATGAAACCATTATTTTGATCATAATCCTCCAAAATATCCAATCCATTGTTTTACAATCAAAATATCATTCGGACTCTCCGTTGAAGACCAACGAGATCTAAATTCAAGTTCCAGTTCACATAGATCTAAATTCAAGTTCCAGTTCACATAGATAATTGCTTATCTAACGAGATCTAAATTCAAGTTCCAGTTCACATAGATAATTGCTTATCAGTCTATCCATATCTTCCTCGACATATGCATGGGTGTCCTAGCAACCGCGAGCCTGTGCATCGCCTGGTCAGAACCCTCTAGGATCCTCCTTAGGTGTCCTAGCACTTCACTCAAGGACCCCTTTTTCTCAAAATCCAAACTTTCTTAATGAAAATCACGAATCTTGTATCTCGATAATCCACCCATCAGTTACAACGAATTTCTAACTAATTTTTTGTCGATTTCAGGTTTTCAAGAAAACTTCTCTAAATCAGCCTCCCGGTAGTCCATTCTTCATACTGAAGAAATGGGAATGGTCACAAGGTTTTGCTTAATTTTTTATTCGAGAGATGGGCAATCATCTTACTGGCCCACCATTCTCACGTGGTCGTGGTCTAACCATAAATTACTCAGATTTAATCCTAGCTTTGATCCCTAAGGATTTTTCTTCTATTTATCTGACAAATTAACGGTGATTTCCAATCGTAAGGGAAAAATTATGAAAATTTATTCTTTCCTGGTCACAATAGAATTATAAATAGTTCTATTCGAGAATGATTGAATTTTATAAAGATAACTCTTTTTCTAATAATCCATTTGTGATTATGCATACATCATTTAATTGATTTATTCACATAAAAATATCTTAAAATATTCTTTTCTCTATTTTGATCATCAACATTAATATACCATAATTTTTTGCGTGAAATTATGGTGAAACCTTCTCTTTTAACACCAAAATTAATTTATACATTTTCTAATTAAAGTACCATAAAAATTCCTCTTTAAATAAAAATACCCATATTTGAAATATGCCAAAAATTTCTCTTTTAATATTTAAAATATTTGTATCTAGAATATCATGGCAATTCTCCTTTTTGCATCTAAATTTTAATGCATGTACATATATAAAAATAAATATAACAAAAATTCCTCTTTTTTTTATTTAAACAATTATGCATAAATACTGGGTATGGTGTAAAATGGTGTGCTTCCGGTACGATGGGCGAAGGCCGATGAAGCGATTCCTGAGTGAAGTGCCAGGACACCTAAGGAGGATCTTGGAGAGTTCTGACCAGGCGATGCATGGGCTAGCGGTGCTTAGGATACCCATGCGTATGTCGTGGAAGATATATATATGTATGATGACGAGAAAATTATTGTGATCTGTTACTGGATCTTGTTGCTGACCTGTTGGTCTCAATGGAGAGTCCAGAGTGATACTTATTGTGATCTGTTACTGGATCTTGTTGCTGACCTGTTGGTCTCAATGGAGAGTCCAAAGTGATACTGTTTTGTGAGAAACAAGGATTGAATGGAAATTTTGAGTTAAAGCATCTGTAACCAATATTTGTTTGTCAATGGATTGTTTTATAAATTAAAGTTTAAAGAGGAGTGTGTGCATATCTATATTCTAAAGCAAAAGTTAAGAAAGGCATTCAATTATGGGTGGGTGAGTACTTGTCTAGTTCTATCAATTCCAACGGTTGGGCTAACCCATGGGCCGAATGGGGTTAGGCTGGAATCGATAGAGTTTTAATAATAAAATTGATGAATAGGATTACGCTTAGAACTCGAATAGTTAAATAATAACCTGAAGACTTCGAATAGATCAACGGTTGTGCCTGATTCAATTAGGAAAAAGGCATTAATCCCTTCAAGTTAAGTCTTTAATAATTTCCCTTCTATCTGGTTTATTCAGATGAAGGTTAGTTCAGTATCTTGACCTCGTTAGAAAAATTCGTCAAGAAATTCAAAATGGTGGAATCGTCCCCATTTTTCGGCATGGAAAATTTTCTCGGTTTCGATTTTCGGAATGACCACCAACTTAGTCTTATGCCCGGACATTCGAGGGCGAGGCCCCAAGTGGGAAACCCTGCCCCATGCAAGCCCCGTGAAAGAGGGAGCTGCTTCCGCCTGCCACCAGCAATCGAGAATCTGATGCGCAGAGGGGGCAGTGGGATCTCACAGTTGGTATCAGAGCGCTGTTGTAAATTTACATAACAGCATCAGAATTGCTTAAAATTTTAAAGTAAATCTCGGAAATAATGTTTTCGCTTGTGTTAAATTTATGTTGAATGAACTTCAAATTGAAAACTCATAAATTGAATTGGAAATTTATAGATGGATACCCCAAATCTATCTGGCATTCTTGAACTCTCCCAGAGTCAGGATATAGCCTTTGCATTTGAGCACCTCATCAACTTTGCTATGACCCGAGTAAGCAGAGTGAGACTCGCACGTCATTTTGAGAGTCTTAAATTTACTGATCCTCTTGAGCGACGTCGGTATATGTGATTCTGTGGAAGACGATGTATTAATGTCAGTACCAATCAGCGTTAGAGGCTCAGGTAAAATATTTCCTTAGCCATGATTCTCATAAGGCTAGGGCTTGTTGTTTAGCATGTACAACTCTTTGATCATTCACCCAGGAACTTCAAAATTTCATGCCGAGTTTTTAGGCTTCTTAGCCGCTTTATCCCTAGAAGTAGAATTACATCACCTCTTTCTGTAATGAATTGTGTGTACCATGGCATGTCTCCATAGTTTCGCTTCTTTATGCGTATATGATTGAGGCAGTGATTTTGGGAGCCGTGATGCTCTATGTATATATCAAAAACTTTTGATAATAAACGATATTTTACAAAAAAATTCTAAATTATTTTCATGATTGTGAATATGGTTAATAAAATTATCAAAGTAAATTTTGTTTCATGATGTATGATGAAATAATTATGTGCTTAAAGAATAAATCGCAAAAATTAAATAATCATAAATCTATTGTCAAAGTTAAGTTGACAAAAATCTCGTTTTGTCAGTCATGAGGCACGCAGCCCGTGCAAGGCAATCGGATCCTCTAACCGATGATGAGACGAAGAGTTAGATCCGGATGTACGAAAAACCTTGCACAGATCCCAACCTGGTCCCTTCAAGGGTGAAGGGGAGCAGTTAGGTGAAGTAGTGGAAAAGTGGATTGAGGCAATGGAGGAATACTTTGATGTAACTGGCTACAATGAGAGAAGCAAGATGGCTCTCACCAAGTTAAAGATTGTGGAAACGGCCAGGGTCGCTTGGAGGAATCACTACGAGACTAACTGTCTCGACCGAAATACCCAGACCTGGACCGATCTTAAAGCTTACCTCAAAAAGAGGTTTTGTCCTCCGAGCTTCCTTGAAACTAAAATGAATGAGTTCTTGGAACTAAAGCAGGATAGCCGGACAATTGAAGAGTACCATCAAGCTTTTGCCCTTCTCCTCAAATATTCCCCGCAATTGGATGAAGAGTAGCTGATGGCCAGATTCATTTGAGGAATGAACGAACCATTAGTACCTTAGTAAAGAATGCCAAACCTATCTCAATGGCCAAAGCAGTAAGAATGTCAAAAGACTTTGCTAAAGCCTTTGTTGTTAAGGTCCCGCCAAATCCTGCACCCTCTAACTTTAAAAGATTCCAAACCCCAGGAAGTACTTTAAACTTTCCTCCCCCAAAGAGGCAGCAAGGCCCAATTTAGAATCAGGATACTGGGAAATTCAGAAGTGAAGGAAGACCCTTCCCACAGAACACTTTCTTAGGAGCCCCACCTCTTTCAAGAATTTAGAGGGATGAGCTCAGGTGAGAACCGGTGTTTTGGATGCCAGGGTTTTGGTCACCAGCTGAAAGACTGCCCGGGCCTCCTACCATGTCAAGGGGACGGGGAAGTCAAGGACCGAGAGTGCAGAGACCAGCCCCTTCCTATCAGTCAAAACAGGGTCCATCTCGTCAAAATCATGGCAATCCCAGGAGAACTCCAGCTCAGCCATCTGCCTCTATCCAGAGTAGCCTCAAAACTCCTTCCCAGAACTACGGCAACCAAAGAGAAAGAGTTCCGCCTCAGACTGCAGCCAGAGCAGTCACAATAGCAGAAGTAGTGGAAGAAGAAAGAGGAAAGATTTATACAGCAATTGAAAACCAAGGACCAAACCGTCAATTCTCCGTCATTCATACTCCAGCTGAGTATCAAGGTAAGCCTTTTAAGCTTTTGATTGATTCAGGTAGTACTCATTCTTTCATTTCCCCTGGATGCTTGCGTAAGCTAGTCTTAGATCAGAAATCAGGGAAACCTATGCAAGTTGAATTGGCAAGTGGGAAGATTCTTTTCACTCACCTTGAGACAGATCGTATTCAGTTCAATCTAGATGGGAATTTAACTGACTGTCAATTCAGAGTTATACCTTTGGGAGTTTTCAACAACGGGATCCTTAGACTGGATTGGCTCCATAAAAATCAAGCTGATATTCACTGTCATAAAATGAAACCATTTCCTTTTGTGTGACCTCCACGGAAATAAAGTTCAAGGAACTAGAATTTTAGGATCCCCAAGTCTGTAGTTAGTAAAGGCTTATAAGTTACTAAAAGAACTTAGAAAGAAGCAACTCATTTATGTTGTCAAAATGAACACAGTAGACTCAAAGTTAAAAGCTAAAGAACCTGAATGGTTAAGTGATTATGATGATTTATTCCCAACAGAATTAACAGAGATACCTCCAATTCGGGAAGTAGATCATGTGATAGAATTGACCCCCAGAGCTCAACCAGTAGCCCTGCGCCGCACGTACAAAATGCTAGTTCCTGAAGCCATCAAACTCAAGGAACAGCTTAGACAGCTGTTAGAACAAGGGTTTGTAAGACCCAGTGTTTCACCTTGCGGTGTGCCATTTCTCTTTCAAAAAAAGAAAGATGGAACGCTAAGACTCTATGTGGACTACAGAGGTCTCAATCAGCTCTGAGAGTTAAGAATAAGTATCCTATCCCCAAAATTGATTAGCTTCTTGACAAGCTAAGTGGAGCCCAGTTCTTCACAAAGATAGATCTCAAATCAGGGTATTATCAAATCAGGATTAATGAGCAAGATGTCCTGAAGACAGCCATCAATACTCGGTATGGGCATTATGAATTCACTGTCATGCTATTTGGATTGACAAATGTCCCAGCTACATTCAATCGCTTAATGTAGGACATTCTCAGAGAATACTTGGATGATTTTGTTCTTGTTTTCTTTTATGATATTCTAATTTACTCAAAGAATGCAGGTGACCATGAAGCTCTTGTCAGAAGAGTTCTTGAGATCCTAAGGAAGCACCAACTCTTTGCAAAAAAGAGAAAATGCACTTTCTCTGCCGACCATGTTGAATACTTGGGATTTCTCGTATCCAAAGATGGAATTTCTCCAGATTCTACTAAAGTCCAAGCAGTCATAGATTGGCCTGAACCAAAGACAGTGAAAGAAGTCAGAGGATTCTTGGGATTGACTGGTTGGTATAGAATCTTTATACCAAAGTATGCTCTCATAGCTTCCTCCCTGACTAATCTTCTCAAGAAGAATATCTCGTTTTAATGGTCTGCCAGGTGCCAGAGTGCTTTTGATAAGCTGAAGACTGCCTTGGTAAACCAATCCCGTTCTAAAGCTGCCAAAATTCTCTCTACCCTTTCAGGTAGTAAAACTGATGCCAGTGGTTTTGCCCTGGGAGGTGCACTCATGCAGGAAGGTCATGCAGTGGCCTATGAATCCCGAAAACTCAGAACGTATGAGAGGAATTATGTTGTCCCCACCACGACCTGGAATTATGCTGTCCACGACCTGGAATTATGATGTCCACGACCTGGAATTATGATGTCTACGACCTGGAACTACTTTCAGTAGTATATGCCCTGAAGTTGTGGAGACATTACCTACTGGGTCAAAGATTCACTTTGATGACAAATCATCAGAGCTTAAAGTGGATCTTCACTCAGAAAGATCTCAACATGCGCCAAAGACGGTGGATGCAGACCCTACAGGAATTTGATTTTAAAATCAAGTACCGCCCAGGCAAAGAAAATGTGGTAGTAGCATGCCCTCATAAGAAAAGCCTCCTTGCTTACAATTATTGTAGTGTCAAATCCTTTGATTATTGACGCAAGTGAGAAGATCATGCAGGATAGATTCTTTGGCCCTATTGCTACCCTACTTATGCAAGAAAGCAAAACTCCACAGGAGTTGAACCGAGTTCAAGGGTACAGCCTAGATGATGGAATTATGTATTATAATCGCAAACTACGCATTCCCAATGATGAGGGAACTAAGGGTCAAATTTTGAATGAAGCCTATGACAGCCTTATTGGCAGGACATCCAGGTTTCATCAAAACCTACATGTCTATGAAGAAAAGCTTCTTTTGGCCTGGTCTAAAAAAGGATGTGCTTAATCATGTACGTCAATGTCTGACTTGTCAAAAAGTCAAGGCCCAGAGAGTAAAAATGCCTGGGAAGTTACATCCATTAGACATCCCCCAGATGAAGTGGGAATGCATTAGTATGGATTTTATTATTGGATTACCCTCAGTGCAATCAGGTTACAACTCCATCTTCGTGGTAGTTGATAGACTAACCAAAGTTGCCCATCTGATTCCAGTAAAAGAAACCTACACCGCAGTGGATGTGGCCAGAGTGTTCCTCAAAGAAATCTTCAGATTGCATGGCCTACCCAGAAGAATAATAAGTGATCAATATTCCAAATTCACGTCAAGATTCTGGACTACATTTTTTGAAGCAGTAGGAACTTTCTTGGATCTCAGCACAGCTTACCACCGCGAGACCGATGGTCAAACTTAAAGGGTGAACCAAGTAATCGAAGATATACTTTGGTCATGCTGTGGCAAACAAGGAACCCAAGAAGTGGCTAAGCTATCTGCACCTAGTCGAGTTCGCCTACAATGCTTCTTATCACAAAAGTATTGGGATGAGCCCTTTCAAAGCTTTATATGGACAAGATTGCTTAACTCCATTAACTTGGTCCAACCCATTGATTAGGGGTCGAGATGTCCAGACAAATGCTTGGAGCAGCAGATGCAGTCAATTCGCAAAGATATAAAAGCTGCCCAAGATAGACAGAAGCAGTATCCAGATAAGAAGAGGTTAGACAAAAAAATCAAAGAAGCAGATATATGGTCTTCATTCGAGTACGCCCCAAAAGAAGTTCTCTATCTCTTGGGAAGTACAAGAAGTTATCCCCAGATATTGTGGACCATATCTGATTACAAAGAAAGTAGGTGACTTAGCCTACGAGCTTCTTCTGCCTCCTCATCTCAAAGTACATAATGTATTTCATGTCAGCCTTCTTAAAAAATATATACCAAGCCCAAATCATGTGCTTGATGATGAAATCTTAACTTCTTCAACCCAAGGGCAGATGGAACTCGAACCTGAAGAAATCCTTGATGTTCGAGAAAAGGTTCTCAGGAACAAAATTCTAAGAGAATTATTGGTCAAATGGAAGTTCTATCCTTTTGAAGATGCCACATGGGAGAAAGAAGCCGAACTGTTATTTAAGAGATTACCCTCCCAGTTTTTGCAAGATGAGGACATCTCGCGTTTTTCAAGTGGGAGAGAATGTAAGATTCCTCCCCAGCCTCTCAAGATGTCCAATATCTTCCCCTGTAATCAAATCCCTCTTCACATATATAAAAGATCTTGTTTCTACCTATTTTGGATTAGAGAGAGAAAATGTTCTAGAGAGAGATTATTTAGATTTTAGATATTTTTGGATGGACAAATATCTCTTCTTATTAAAATAAACTCCCCCGAAACAGAAGTTCAAAAAGATTTTCAGAAGGTGCATTAGAAATCAATTATAATCTGTTCAAAAGGCCTTATCCTAGGGGTCTAGATTTTTTAAAAATTTTAAATTAAGGTTTTAAGGGGCCAATCAAATTCATCCAAATGTGTGGAGGAGATAAATAGAAGAAATAAAGAAAATCCCCCCAAAAACGAGTAAATACTCACATAAGATGAAGAGTGGACTAAGGACCAAAGGAAATACTAAAAAAATAAAATTTTTGACACCTCTCAGAGTGGGGATTCCCCCTCATGAAGGAGGCACCTATTTCACATGTGTGGTGGAGTTTTAAATTCCCAAAAATTGAGATATTTCATCTCTCCTAATTCAAGTCTAGTTCCAAAAAGTAAGCTAAACTGACCCAAAAATGGTCAAAATTGACCAAACTGATCTGGAAAATTCTAGAATCAGTTTGCTTGGTTAGAAGCTCTCCCCATAGCCAAAAATTGTGAATATATTAATAATTCATTAGTTTTTGACCATTCCCTCTTCTAAAAAATTGGTGGCCACTCTTGTTGCAAACAAGAGTAGATCCCTCAAACCATCAGAGAATGTAAGATTCCTCCCCAGCCCCTCAAGATGTCCAATTTCTTCCCCTGTAAAATCAATCCCCTTTTCATAATAATAAAAGATCTTGTTTCTACGTGTTTTGGCCTAGAGAGAGGTAATTCAATTTTTAGATATCTTTGGATGGAAAAATATCTTTTTTTATTAAAATAAATTTCCTTGAAATAGAAGTTTAAAAAGAAATTCCTAAGGTGCATTAGAAATAAATTATAATCTGCACAAAAGACCTTAGCCTAAGGGTCCAGATTTTTTAAAAATTTTGGATTAAGGTTCTTATGGACCAGTAAGATTAATCCAAATGTAGGGAGGAGATAAATTGAAGAATAAAAGAAAAACCCCCCAAAAATGAGTAAATGCTCACATAAGATGAAGAGTGGACTAAGGACCAAAGAAAAGTTTTAAAAAAACTGAATTTTGACACCTCAGAGTGGGGATCTCCCCTCATGAAGTAGGCACCTTTTTCTCATCATTACCCCCCAATTTTAAATCAATTAAATGAGATATTTTATCACTCCTCTCTCCTATTTCAAAACTAGATCCAAAAAATAAGCTGAACTGACCCAAAAATGGTCAAAATTTGACCAAACTGATTTGGAAAATTCTAGAATCAATTTGCTTGGTTTGAGGCTCACTTTTTCCTATAAATAAAAGCCTCCCCCTTTGTAAAAGCTTAATGGTGTTTATGCACTCCTGCCTGAGTCACCTACATTGAATTTATTGATAATTCAATTGTTTTTGGCCTAATCCTCTCCAAAGAGAATTGGTGGCCACTCTTGCTTCAAACAAGAGTAGAACCCTCAATCCCTCAAGCCAAAGGAAAGCTTACAAGCTCCATATAAGCTAAATTTTCTAACTTGTTTAATTTTTAAATCTATGGTTTTCTTGATTTTCATGTTTTACTGTTGGTTGAAGTAAATTCAAATGCTATGCCTTGATGAAAAGGCCACCCCCTTGTCTTCTTTACATTCCAGCCTTTCTTAATCCTAGAAAGATAAACAAAAAGATTAATTAAACTTTTCTTATTGTTTACTCTCTTGAAAATTAAAAATTGTGTAGATTAGAATCCTATACATCTAATTTGGGTTAATTTAAGTCAATTAAAGAATGTAAAAAAATGAGAAATGGTCAGCCATACAAAGGAGGTTATGGCAAACTTTTCCAGAATTTTGTGGAAAAGAAAGTTGTTTTTATGTTATTCCAAAAGAGTAATTCCCATCATTTTTGCATTCTAAAAGAAATATTCTAATTACTCCATGTACATATTCACCTATGAATATGCATGGATATCACTAACATTAATTGTTAAAATTAATTTCTATACATAGAAAGATGCATAATGGAAATTTTTTATTATAAAAGTGTTATTCCCATTAAATTTAATTTCTATGCATAGAAAGATGCATAATGAAAACGTGTTATTTTCATTAAATTTAATTTCTATGCATAGAAAGATGCAAAATAAAAAAAAATTTATTATAAAAGTGTTATTTTCATTAAATTTAATTTCTATGCATAGAAAGATGCATAATGGAAAAAAAAATATTATAAAAGTGTTATTCTCATTAAATTTAATTTCTATGCATAGAAAGATGCATATTGGAAAATAATTTATTATAAAAGTGTTATTTTCAATAAATTTAATTTTCTATGCATAGAAAGATGCACAACGGAATTTTTTTTTAATTATAAAAGTGTTATTCTCATTAAATTTAATTTCTATGCTTAGAAAGATGCATAAAGAAAATTTTTATTATAAAAGTGTTATTCCTATTAAAATTGATTTTATGCATAAAGAGATGCATACAAGGATTTTTTTTAAGTGTTATTCCCATTGAAGTTGATTTTTATGCATAAATAGATGCATAAAGAATTTTTATATCAAAATTAGAATTCTCTTAAATTCTATGTTTAAAATTCTATGAGAAATTGATAAATGAATAACTAAATACTCTAAGAGAGAAATTTATATCGTTTTATACTCACACGGATTGTAAAAAGAAAATTCAAGAAATCTATCCAGATCGAAATATTCAGATAAATGATTAATTTATTCCTCATTGGAATTAGTAACTAATTTAGAAATCAGTTAAGTGAATATTCAAAGAAAGAAATTCAGAAAAATAGTTATTGAATTATCAAACCTTTTCAAGAAAGATAGTTCTTATGAGACTCGAACCTTGAATCAAACTATGACCAAGATCAAACTCTTTCGTCAATTTCGAGGAAAGAAGATGTGACCAGTTTAGAAAAATACCCTCAAATCTCCCGCCAAATCTAAAACTACGTTTGAGACCCTTTGAATTGATCTGTGGATCAAGGTTACAGAATTCGAGAAATTCTGTTATGAAATTCAGAATTCCGTTCAAGAAGTTTTTGGGATACTAATTCAAGATATACTCATTGTATTCAAAAGAAAATCAAACGGAAACTTGCATAGAAACCTTGTTTTCTTAAAGGACCATCTTACGCCATAATGCTGGAGGGTGTTTTTCTAAGGGAAGTTCGGTTGCAATAGCCTGGCGGGGGAGTGTTCAAAGGACAACTCACGCGGCAAACGAGCCTCAGTATGGTTAAAATGGTGCACTTCCAGTACGATGGACGAGGGCCGACGAAGCGGTCCCTGAGTGAAGTGCCAGAAGCTCTGCACCATCGCTTCATATGGAATGTCCCAATTAAGAGAAGAAAGACTTGGCAATACTAAATCCTCAATTTTCCCATACACACTTGTTTTTGGGGGAACAAAGTACTATGCATAGTATACAAAAAGATTACCCTTATTAAAAAAAGCCACATTCTGGTCACCATCATGAGCTCTGCAAATTCTTTGTGAATGGCTTGGAAAGTACCACTGAAGCTCTCCACAAGCTGCCACTCAAAACTTATTAAGGGAAAGATATCTAAAGAAATCGAAAGTTAAAACTTGTATTAAAAGAAAAAAAATATTTACAAAATTGAACTACAACTTACAATGTGCTTGCATAGGAATATGTTGAGTTGGAGGTATGTATATATCCTTTTTCATGTAAACATGTTGGACCTGAGTAAACCAGCCTTCAGATGTAACCTTGAAAAGCAGCAATGCGTCCCTTCCAATGGTATTTTGTATCCTCTGTTTTCAATTTTTTCACCTTGGAGATCCCTTGCATGAGGGCAACATAGTAACCCAATCGTTTACAGTGAAACTCTTGGGTTCCAAAGTTCCATCATCCCTTTTGTTGTGTACGACACAAGAGTTTATTGAACAAGAAGGACATCTTATGGATTCCATATAGAATAGAAGCTGTTGGAATTAGGATTGCAGGAAAGCACACAAAGCTTGGAGAAGAAGCAGCAAGAATGCACACAACACAAAGTGTATTAGATTGTGTCAATGTACAAAAGATTAGTTAGCCCTAGAAGGATGGGCGTATATACAAGGCGGGGGAAAAAACCTCCTAAAGAGGGAAAAAGTGCCCCGGCGGTCCTAAGTGTGTTCACACACATCACTGTCTATGTATATGGCAACAAATCCCCCCTGGGAGTGATGGTGTGAACGAGAGCTGGCACTCATGTATAGGGGAGTGCCATGCCCGAAGTAGATCAATCCACAAAGGGGAGCAAGCCCAAAGCTTTGCGGAAAGCTTCGAACTTCTCACGAGGAAGCGCCTTTGTGAAAAGATCGGCGAGGTTGTCCTGTGTTGGCACATAGTCTCTCCCTGACATAGTGATAATGCACCTCAATGTGCTTTGTGCGAGCATGAAAAATTGGGTTTCTCGCAACTGCCAATGCGCTCTGACTGTCAGTGTAGATAGAGGTGGCAGACTCCTGTCCAGCACCCAAATCAGCCATAAGCCGTCTGAGCACACACACTCAACCGTAGCTGTGAAAGCTGCCCTGTACTCAGCTTCACAACTAGAAGTGGCCACAGTAGGTTGCTTCTTGCTCAACCAAGATATGCATGAGCTATCGAGCATGAAACAAAAACCACTTGTGGACACTCTTGTGTCATAGCAACCAGCCCAATCTGAGTCCGAAAAAGCATGTAAATCTGGCGGCAACGATCCCCCCTTGGGATAAAATAACCCAAGATGTATGGTGCCACTCAAGTAGTGAAAGATGCGTTTAACTGCCTTCCAATGCTGAGACCCTGGGCTATGCATAAACCTGCTCACCTGTGAGACTGCAAACTGAATGTCTGGCCTCGTAATGCATACATAAATGAGGCAACCAACAGCTGTCTGATAAAGTGTGACATCAAAGTGATCTCCAGCATCATGAAGACTCAACTTCAAACCTGTCTCCATTGGAGTAGCAATAGGCTTGCAGTCCTCAAGGCCAAATCTCCGCAACAATGTCTCAATATACTTTGTCTGACACAAAGCAATACCTCCATCACACTACTTAAATTGTATCCCCAAATAATGATGCAAATGCCCCAAATCTGATATCTCAAAAGAGGCATTCAAATCAGCCTTAAAATCAGCAATATGACTCTCATTTGGTCCTGTGAGCAGCATGTCATCGACATAGAGAGCAATGATTAGATATACACCATCCACACATTTAACATACAAGGTGCTTTCTGTTGGACTATTCTGAAACCCATGTGCAGTCAAATATGCATGTATCTTTTCATACCAAGCTCGTGGAGGTTGCTTTAAACCATATAAAGCCTTTTTCAACCTGCACACTTTGTTTTCCTGCCCTCTTTGAACAAAACCACGAGGCTACGATACATACACTTCCTCATGCAAATCTCCATTCAAGAACGCAGTCTTTATGTCCAACCAATGTACATTCCAACCATTATGAGCTGCCAATGCACAAATGCTACGAATGGTAGTCATACGACAAGTGGGAGCAAAGGTCTCATCAAAATCAATGCCCTTTTCTTGAGCATAACCCTTTGTAACAAGTCTAGCCTTATAGCGATCAACACTGCCATCTGGCTTTCGTTTCAACTTAAAAATCCACTTACATCCAATGGCCTTTTTACCAATAGGCAAATCACACAAAGACCATGTACCATTCTTCATTATAGCATCATATTCACTTTGCATTACAGCCAACCAATTTTTTGAATTTTGTGCCTCATCAAATGAAAGAGGTTCTTCCTCTTCACACATACTAGACACAGCCAAAGCATAACAATCTAATGCATAAGAGGCATGCTGAAAACCTAAACGAGTACGACTAGTCGTAGGTGCATCAATCTTACTATCACGCAAGGTTTGCACCAGCCATTTAGGCATACCTCTAGCCTGCTCATTTTCAGCCCTATCCTCATGAATTACATCCTGTAAATCTGCATCAGAGATAGGCTGATCTATGATGTCGTTTGAAATTTGCATAGGCTGAATATTTGCCTCATTAGGACTTACATTTGAATTCCCACCTATAAATAGAGGCAACAATGTATCAAATACATCCCGTGAGCTCACACCTGTCTCTTTGGTACATGATAACAAAGGCTACACAGCATCTTCCACAAAAACAACATCTCGACTAATCAAGATACGCTTTGACTGCGGATGATACAATCTGTAACCCTTGCTCTCAGCACTGTAACCAACAAAAATGCATTTGACAGCCTTATAATCCAATTTTATGCGTTGTTGCACAGGCACTAAAGCATAGGCCAAGCAACCAAAGACATGCGACCAATAGAAGGCTTCCTGCCATGCCAAGCTTCATATGGAGTAATAGACTGCAAGGCCTTAGTGGGACACCTGTTGAGTACATATGCAGCACACATGACAGCCTCAAGCCAAAACGCATGTGGCAAAGCTTGGCTCTTGACCATACATTGTGCCATCTCCATAAGTGACCTGTTTTTCCTCTCAACAACACCATTTTGCTGAGGGGTATACGGCACTGTACATTAGTGTTTTATCCCACGACTAGCCAGAAATGCATCAAACTCTTTAGACATGTACTCCCCCTCTCAATCAGAACGGAGGGTGTCCACATTACAATTAGATACATTTTCAACCATAAGCAAAAACTGTTTGAAGCACAAAAACACTTCGGACTTTGCCTTCATTGGATATACCCATGCATGCCTTGAGTAATCATCAATGAAAGTCACGAAGTACAAGTGTTTACCAAATGACGGAGTTTGCATAGGCCCACATACATCACTATGTACAAGTTGCAATTTGCGATTGGCCCGCACAGAACCATCCTTTGGAAACGCAGAACACTGCATTTTGCCCAAAATACAGCCTTCACAAACATGTTTCAATGGTGCCTCAAGAGGGGGCAATGAAACAACCATATCAAATTTCTGCAAACGCAGCAAACTAGCAAAGTTCAGATGACCAAAATGAGCATGCCATAGTTTTGCATCTGAAACTGCCTTTTCATCAGAAACTGCATTTGCTGAATCTTCCACACACTTGTCATAAGAATTGAGCCTATAGAGCCCACGAAACAAGGTGCCAGATACAATAATCGTATCACCAGAAGTCAAATCATGAACAGTACATCTATCATCCACAAATTTGACTACAAGTCCAAGTCTAGCAAGCGCAGAGACAGACAATAGATTCTTCTTTATCCCTGGCACATATGAAAGTGTGAAAGCGCCGCCATTTGTAGTAGTAAGCATAATTTTACCAACGCCCTTCACTAGGTAAGAAGCATTATTGGCACATATGACAGTATTCCCATTAGAGACAGCCTCAAGACAAGTGAACATATCACGATGCGAGGTAATGTGCTTTGTAGCACCACTGTCAAAATACCATACATTAGAGTCAACAGAAACTGCCAAACATGCATCATGTACAGATGGGTCATACTGGCAATACACGCTAAACGCCCATTCTGTATCCTGCACAACATTTGCAGAATCTGCATTTGTAGAAGCATCCGCTATTGTGGCTGCATTTGACTCTTTCTTCTTTGCCTCTTTAGCCTTTAGCTTAGGGCAATTCTTAATGACATGATCATTTGCCTTACAATAGTTACACCTGGTCTTTCTCTTGCCTTTATCAAGAGCCTTCTCAGACTTATTGTTGCTACCTGTGGAAGGAGAAGAAGTTGCAGACCTACTAATAGGAGAAGAAACAGTGAAAGGGGCTGCCTTACCACTTCTTCTCTACTGCTGGGCAGCAATAAATGCTTGATCAACTGCACGCTGCCTGGCCCTGTTTTGCCTGGACTGCGCTTCTTGGCAAGAGCTTGTTGACTAAAGTATCATACTTGACAGCATCAGGTCTGTCCTCATTAAGAAGTCTCCACGTGGAAGCAAAAGTCTGATATGTCATTAGGTCTGTCAGGTAAAGCATCAAGAACAGTCTGCACAAGAGAATGATCAGGAATAATCTCACCTGCAGAAATCAACTGTTCTTTGAGATCTTTAATCTCAGCAAGAAAAACATTCATGTCATCATCTTCTTGCATAATCTTCAATTCTAGCTCTTTACGCAGGTAAGCAATTTTTGTCTCGTTACGACCTCCATACAAACCAGCTAGAATATCCCAAGCCTGTTTTGTTGTTTTAGCTGAACGAATATGTGGGGTGATGTTACGTTTGACAGAAAGTGCAATCAAGGCATGAGCCTGCGCATCTTTACCATCCCAACGAGCTTGTTCAGCAGTGGGTAAAACAGCAGCAACAGTAGAGCTACTAGAACCTGCAACATCCTCAACAGATCCTACATCCACAGAACCTGGACATACATCCGAACCCTGCACAATGTTCCACACTCCTTTTGCAACCAAAACATGCTGCATCATGTATGCCCAAAGTGGGTAGTTGCTGTCTCCATCCAGTTTGTCTTCAGCATACAACATGCCAAATACATCATTGCTGTTATCAGCCATGGCCACTGACTCAAACTGATGCAAAAGCTACCTGTAATGAAGCAATGACTGAATAGAAGAAAACTTGTGCTATGTAGCACGGTCCACAATAGAACACGTATGCCTGTTTTGCAGAAAACTGCACTGTCAAAATTTCTGCAGAAAATGACGAAAACACCTGTGCAAAACTTGAAATGCAAAAACGGAGCCCGAAACGACCTCAGATGCAAATTCTGAGAACGCCCAAGCCCTATGGGCTTATTTGCAGAGTGTAGGGACCTGCAAGCGCTCGTGAAATCTCACCTCAATCGGAGAACGTGAGTCGGAGGGTGTTGGCGGCGTAGCCCTGGAAGCCGATGCCTGCTCTGATACCAATTGTTGGAATTAGGGTTGCAGGAAAGCACACAAAGTTTGGAGAAGAAGCAGCAAGAATGCACACAACACAAAGTGTATTAGATTGTGTCAATGTACAAAAGATTAGTTAGCCCTAGAAGGATGGGCGTATATACAAGCCGGGGGAGAAAACCTCCTAAAGAGGGAAAAAGTGCCCCGGCGGTCCTAAGTGTGTTCACACACATCACTGCCTATGTATATGGCAACAGAAGCAAGAGAATGAAACAATGGAACTCAATGAGGTTGAAAAAGAGATGAGAGAGAACTAGAAGATGCAATAAAGCTCAATGAGGTCAAAAAAGAGATGAGAGAAATCTAGAAGATGAGAGCTTCTAGACGTTGAGAAGAAGAATGAAAATGGTATGGGCGCCAAAAGGGTAGTTTGTCCAAACTTCAAAAATTTCAGCATTAACTACATGCCATCTTTTTTCAAATCTTTTGACAAGTTTTGTCACTAGGGACCACCACAGTCGGTCTGAATAAAGAGATTTTTCTTAAATCAAATGAAAAAAGCTCAAAATGGAATCTAACATCTCCAAAGTAGAGGAGACAAAAATACCATATTCTTGTGCACGTGTCACACTCTCTTTGGCCCTTTTCTTAATCACGAGATTAGTAAAGGGCCCTTTTTTAAGCGTTTTTTGCCCTAATGTGGTGGGACAATCAAGATTTCCATGCACTTCACATCATTGCTCAAACATTTGTATAAATTGAATAGGATCTATAGATTCATATATTTTCCCATGAGCTTGGAAATTTCTATGGCCATCATTCTAGACAACTCCTTTAGGTCATGTGTAGGTGCGCTAGTTAAAGAACCATGAAATCCTTGTTTCCTTGTGTAACCCCCTTCCTAGATTGTTTAATATTGCTAGAGTTTAGGCATCTACGGTGTAAGATCCCTGTTCCCACCGAGCAACGGATTCGGGGTATTAGCAGCGGAAGTAGCACTTCTCGCGCGGGACAGGGGTCCCACACTCGGGGCCTCGTCCCATGGATATCCGGACAAAAGACTAATCGGTCGGTTTTTCCAAAACCGAACCCGGAAAAACTTCCCTTATCCGAAAAGCACGGGCGATTCCTCCAGGATAACTTTTTACTCTAACGTAGTCAAGACCATTAGTGATCAATCTGATCCGACTGCACCTATAAAGATACTCGGTTAGATCAAGGAAGAAACTTGCACTTGGATCATTGGGATCAACGCTTTTTTCCCCATCAAGAGGCACAGCCGTTGATTCCTATCCATAGAACAATTACTATCCGAGATTTACTTCATCTATCGTAATAACAGAATTTTTGAGTCTCGATTTACGGATCCATCAGTCCATGGGTTAGCCAACCGCCCAACCACTGTAGTGATGGGATCCAATTTGGAATTTGGTTAGGTTTTGTCCCAGGTACCAAGGAAAAGAGTTCCAAGGCCCCCTAGCCGGAAATTCATGCAAATATAAAATTAGCCACACCACTTACACACCCAATATGAAATTGCCTTTTTCTTAGCATCAGCTAACTTTAAAACAATCCTTTAATGAAACCATTATGTCACTGATGACAATCCTCAAAGTCTCTGGTTGAATCCTTATTTCTAGTCATTCATTCATCCGTATACTTATGGCATCATTGGCAACCAGAACGCTCACCACCTGTTCTCTCAGGGGCCTTTTCTATAGTTCCTAGCTCATAGTAACCGGTAATATGTTCATATAATAGAATGGAATCTCCGTGGAAGATCAGCAAGATCAACCCACATATCCATATAAAAGAACCATGGACTCATCCGTTGAGGACCAGCAAGGTCAATCAACCAGATCCATGCCCGGTTTCAGAAAACAACTCTTATTCCTTGTTCCAATATCTTCCACGACGCACGTGTGGGCATCTTCGGCGACCCAGAGCCCGAGCACCGTATGGTCAGCACCCTCTAGGATCCTTCGCATGTGACCTAGCGCTTCACTCATAGGCCACTTCCTTGGTCCCTCATCCACCGTACCGAAAGCTCACCATTTAAATCGAGGCTGGTCAAGACCTCGGTCGACCTTGCTATGCGAGATGTCTTCCATTGACTCTCCGTCAGCAGTTGCAACTTTAACAGTTAGGTCTTCATGACCTTCATCCACCAGACGGTCAAAATACTTTCCCAGCATTCTTGACATAAAACAGTCATTTACAAACAGTCACAAAATATAGTTTCTAAATCGAACTCTCGTCTTTCCACATTATCCCTCCTTAATCCACATTACTTATTCCACATTCCATTCAGTGTGTACTCATTCTCATCCATTTCCTCATATCGACGACACATTAATTCACATACACATTCACATTCACATCCATATATCCACATCTACATGCATACATCCATTTTCACATCCTCATTTATACATCCACATCCCATATCCACATTCATACATACACATCCATATCCACATCCATACATCCACATTCACATCCACATTCACATCCATACATCCACATTTACATGCTTACCTTCATTTTCACATCCTCATTTATACATCCACATCCCATATCCACATTCATACATACACATCCATATCCACATCCATACATCCACATCCACATGCATACATCCACTATCACGTCCTCATACATACATCCACATCCACATCCACATACATACATACATCCATATCCACATTCCCATTCACATCTATACATCCACATCTACATCCATATACATACATACATCCACATCCACATTCTACATTCACATCTATACATCCACATCTACATCCATATTCACATACATCCACATCCACATTCCCATTCACATCTATACATCCACATCTACATCCACATACATACATACATCCACATCCACATTCCACATTCACATCTATACATCCACATCTACATCCACATCCACATTCCCATTCACATCTATACATCCACATCTACATCCACATTCACATCTATGCGTATACATCTTCATGCATACATCCATTTTCACATTCATACATCCACACTCCCATCCACACATCCACATACATACATCCATTTTCACATTCCCATTCATATAACCCCATATGCCTTCACATCTAATCTTTTACATCACATCCATTCTCGCCCTATCACAACCCATATACATCTTATCCTATCACATACACTTCTTACCTCATCCCATACACATCTTATCACATCTTAATTCATCTTATCACCTCCTAACTTATTTCATAAGCATCTTATCACCTCTTATCACATCTTATACACCTCTTATCACATCCTATTACGTCTCATATCTATTTATAGAATACAAGAGAATTCTTATATTTGATATAAGATTTCTTTACACATTTATTTATGCATAAATTCTATTTAAGGAGATTATTACTTTCGAAGTAAAATCAATCTTTTATGCATCTTCCTATGCATAAATTCATTTTAAATGAAAATGATACTTTTGAATTAAAATTCAATCTTTTATGCATCTTCCTATGCATAAATTCAGTTTAGATGAGAATGACACTTTTGAATCAATCTTTTATGCATCTTCCTATGCATAAATTCAATTTGGTAGGAATTACACTTTTAGAATAAAAGAACTTCTCTTATGCATCTAAGTTATGCATAAAATCCATTTATGATGAAAATCACACTTTTAGTAAAAAAAGAATATCTTTTTTTTTGGCATACTTCTATGCATGAAATCCAATTATGATAAAAGTAACACTTTTATAATAAAATAATCAACTCTTATGCATACTTCTATGCATTAAATTCAATTGTGATAAAAGTAACACTTTTATAATAAAATAATCAACTCTTATGCATACCTCTATGCATGAAATCCAATTATGATAAAAGTAACACTTTTATAATAAAATAATCAACTCTTATGCATACCTCTATGCATGAAATCCAATTATGATAAAAGTAACACTTTTATAATAAAATAATCAACTCTTATGCATACCTCTATGCATGAAATCCAAATATGATAAAAGTAACACTTTTATAATAAAATAATCAACTCTTATGCATACCTCTATGCATGAAATCCAAATATGATAAAAGTAACACTTTTATAATAAAATAATCAACTCTTATGCATACCTCTATGCATGAAATCCAAATATGATAAAAGTAACACTTTTATAATAAAATAATCAACTCTTATGCATACTTCTATGCATGAAATTCAATTGTGATAAAAGTAACACTTTTATAATAAAATAATCAACTTTTATGCATACCTCTATGCATGAAATCCAAATATGATAAAAATAACACTTTATAATAAAATAATCATCTTTTATGCATACATCTATGCATGAAATTCAATTATGCTAAAAGTAACACTTTTACATTAAAATAATAATCTTTTATGCATACCTCTATGCATGAAATCTAATATGATAAAAGTAACACTTTTATGTTAAAATAATAATCTTTTATGCATACCTCTATGCATGAAAATCAATTATGCATAATATAAAAATCAATTTCTCTATGATTACAATGAATATCTTCAATTAATCTAGGATGATAATTCCTAGAATATGGTAGGAAGTCCTCTTTTCATGCTTTGAATGAAATTATTTTATGCGTAATTTTTATAAAAATTTTGCCATAGCTCCGCTACTATGACTGATAAATCTCAATTTTTCTAAGGGATAAAGCTTATCATTAAGAAATAATTAGAATGATCCCTAATTGGATCAATAATCCATAATGTACACAATTATACATATAAGATAATTTCATTCTAGGCAAGAGATCTAGTATCCCTTGCGTACTGTTTCAGTCGTATCTTTGTCCGTTTTCTTTTATGAAGTAACAGTAAAAGGTTGGAATTGTGTGATGAAATTCATACAAATTGATATTCATACTAAAATTTATAAATTGGTGATAGGGTCTTCAGATGGAAGTACCGCAATTGTATAGAATCCTTGACTTGCTTGAGGCCTAGACATGATGGTATTTACCTTATAATTCCAAGGACCATGACTACCCGTATATACCGAGGGTATAACTGCAGCTCTTTTTACCAGCAATATATATGAGTAAATCTAAGACCTTGAAATTATAAGCAAAAATGCTATCCAGATGATGAATTCGAATGTGGTTGATATGATTTTAAAATTCTGGTTGAGAATTGATGAGTTGATTTGGATTTTGATTGAAAAATGATGATTCTTGAATTTTGGTTGAAAAGCGATAAGCAAAGCAAAACCACAATGAGGATGAATGGGACGAGTCTCAGTGATGATATTCGTAACTGGAATGATGATAATGACTTCAACAAATCACTATGAGATTAGTGGATTATGCTGTTAACACTTGACCCAGTGGATCAAGTTAAGGGATGACAAATTAAGAACCTGTATAATTGAAATTCCCATGGAGGAATGTTCAAATGGAAATTTAGGTCTAATGGACCATTATTGTGTTAAGGATATGAATGATATGATTTGAATGAATTGTTATCTGATGATGAGTTCTATATAAGGGATCTTTATCCCAGGATTCTGTTGGGTTGACCAGACTATAAGGAACCCCAGAATCAGTTGGATCTTAAGGGAAAGAGTTGTCTAGTTTGCGAGGATATCTCACGTTTTTTAAGTGGGGTAGGATGTAAAATTCCTCCCTCCAGCTTTTGAGGTGTACAGGTGTAAGAACCTCCCCTTCTGGTCTTATAATTATTCCCCTCTCTAAAATAAAAGAAAGATCCTATTTTACCCTGTTTTGGCTTGGAGAGAGAAAATGTCTAGAGGGAGGTAATCCAAAATTGAGATATTTTTGGATATAAAAATCCTCCAAAAAGAACTTTCCAATGTGCAATTGGAATTAATTAAAAATATGTATAAAGGACCTTAGCCTAAGGGTCTAGATTTTTAAAAAAAATTAGATTATGGTCTAATTAAGATTCCTATGGGCCAATAGGATCAATCCAAGTGTGGAGAGGAGATAAATCCAATTTATAAAAGAAAAATATGCAAAAATGAGTAAATGTCCACATAAGATGAAGAGTTGACTGAGTACAAGGTTTATTAGTAAAAAAACTATGAATATTACTAAAAAAATGAGATATTTTGGGCATAATGATACATTTTTGACACCTTAGTAAGGAGAAGGGGGTGCCTATTTCACATGTGTGGAGGAGTTCTAAACTCAAAAATAATAAGATATTTTTATCTCTCCTCTCTCCTGGATCAAACCAAATAAAAAAGGGAGCCAAGCTGGTCCAAATCTTGTCCAAATTCAGCCAAACTAAACTTGGAAAATTCTAGGAACTAGTTGGACTTGGTTAGAGGCCTCCCTCACCTATAAATAGATCCTTAGTCCTTTGTAAAAAAATACGTGAACTATACCATGCCAATATTATACTGAAATAATGATATTTTCTATTATCCTCTAAAAATCCTCTACAATTTGAAGAGATTGGAGCTTCTCTCTCTCTTCAACCTTCTTTGGAGTCTTCATCAACATACTAAACCAATTGATTGGTTGGGGGCCTCTCCAATGACTAAAGAATCAAGCAAAATAAGAGGTAAAGTGTGATTTATGGTTTTTTTTCTTAATCTCTAAATGTTTCTCACTTCTCAACCCCTCTCAAGCTTCAGAAGTATTCAATTGAATGGCTCTTTAATGCAATTAAAGCTCTCTAATGAATTTTAGTGATAAATCTTATAAAGTTTTCATTTATACTTAAATAAAACTATTTTTTTAAGCATATCTCTCTCTCCCCCGAAGAATGGTCATTCCTATGACCTATTCTATATTCAAATGATGCTTCTCATGAAGCAATTATCAAATCTAAAAGTAAATTCTATGCTTGTCAAATTAGAAGCCAAAGAAGTGACCTTTTTAATGCTTTTATGCTACTTAATTTATGAAAAACTTAGGAATTAAGTCCATAATTGGATATTGATCCAAATAATAGTTATTCTATCATATTGTATTACTAAAACTTTATGCTTTCAAAATTATTAAAAATTATCAGTAATAGCAGCAGAGCTTTGTGAAAATTATCAATAATAGCAGCAGAGCTATGGTAAAATTTCTAAAAAATTAACACATAAATCAATTTCATGCATAATATGAAAAGAGGACTTTCTACCATATTCTAGGATTAATCATCCTAGGTTATTGAATAATTCTCATCATAATCATGAAAAATTTGATTTTAATGTTTATACATAAATAGTTAATTAGCAAAAAGAGAAATTTTTAGTAATTCATATTTGGAATTCAATCATTTAAATGAGGAAAGTGAAATTTCTAGTATAATGGAATTAATGGAGATTTTTATTTAATTTTTTTAATGCATAGATAAATTTAAATGATGAAAGAGAAATTTCCACCATATTTGGAATTCAATCATTTGAATGAGAAAAGTGGAATTCTTAACATATTGGAATTAATGGATATTTTATTTAAATTCAAAGATAAATTTTAGATAAATTTATTTTATCTATGAGAAATATTTAAATGATAAAAGAGGAATTCCTATGACATTAAATGGAATTCAATCATTTAATGGGAAAAGAGAAATTCCTAGCATATTGGAATTAATGGATATTTTATTTAAATTCAAAGATGAATTTTGGATAAAATTATTTTATCTATGAGAAATATTTAAATGATAAAAGAGGAATTCCTGTGACATTTGGAATTCAATCATTTAATGGGAAAAGAGAAATTCCTAGCATATTGGAATTAATTGATATTTTATTTAAATTCAAAGATGAATTTTAGATAAATTTATTTTATGTATGAGGAATATTTAAATGATAAAAGATCAATTCCTATGACATTTGGAATTCAATCATTTAAATGGGAAAAGAGAAATTCCTAGCATTCTGAATTAATGGGTTTTTTATTTGAATTTATTTTATGAGAAATATTTGATGATAAAAGAGGAAGTCCCATGACATTGGAATGCAAATAATTGGTCCTAAGCATTCACACCTTGGCCGGCCATACTTGAAATATAGGTCCATGGCTATCCAAGGCCGCCTAGGCTTGTGCAAACACTTAATCTAAGCATGCAATCTCAATAATTGATCCCATGGTATGCCTTTCATAGACAAGCGGTCATCACACACGCAATATATACAATATTAATATCTCTAACAGAATGGTTCACCATTCTTGAACCATAGATATCATACTTGTTGAGGAGGCACCATGTACTCAATAAATTCATCCCTCTTCATAGGCTTTGGCAATTTGGAATATACAACTTCATACATCTTATCAGATCTTCCCCTTTCATTGTCCTTGGTACTTCTTTGTTACAAACTCTTACCTTTTTACAAAATACCATGCTATCCAGGTTGTTTTGTCTCAGGTTGCGCCGGTCCGGCTTGCCCACAAGGCCTTTTTTTGTGGAAGCCTTTAAGCTCTCGATGGCTACAAAAATTTTAAAAAACCACAGGGCCTGTTTTTAATTTTTTTGTGAAAGCCTTCAAGCTCTCCATGCCCCCCTTTCCATGGCCATAAAAATTAAAGCTCTCCATGTTTGAAGGCCTTCAAGCTCTCCATGGCCATACCCTTCTTGAAAAGGAAGCAGAGATGAATGCAAAGAGAAAAGGAAGAAGAACGAACACTAACTTGGAAACCAACTTCTTTGGTGCAATCAAAACTTGCCAGAAAAGATCTCCATGAGCAGCAAGGTGATATATAAGAAGCAAATAAAATGAGGAAAGGAAGAAGAAAGATATCTAGACCAAGAAGAAAGAAGAATTGTGTGTAGAACCAAACATAAAAATAAAGTGACACCCTAGTTAAAAAGAAAAGAGATAATAAGTTGATAGGTTTAATTTTTTTGTTGTTATTGTTTTGAAATTCGTACTTGTTAATTGAGGTGCCACGTGCATGGTGGATGCGCATTCAGAGGATCATGTTCACTATGGTGTTTCACTGGAAGCTTTTACTTTATCGGATTTTGGAGCGTTGCTTGTTATGGTTTCCATAAGAGGTAACAAGCCCAACCTCTTTACAAATGTCTACCATCTATTACTCTATCCTTGCATTGAATAAGAGATACTATTGGTTGGGTGGAGCACTACTGTCATATCTTTGACTTGGAGATATCAAGGAGAGTTCTTGTGATGCATCCCTCCCCATATGGCTATTATGATACTTTGAAACTACGCACCGAGGTAATTGCTTCGCCATGGGTCACTTTTTTGCATAGTCAACTTTGCATGATTGGAAAATGTTTACAATGTCTTCTTGTGTCCTTTGTAGTATTGTACCTCCATGATGCTCGTATCATGGAGGAATGGGATGGTTGTAGCTTTGTTTTACTAGGAGGGCATGCCTTTCTTTGAGGCTTTAGGAATGAAGCCCAAGGATTCTATACTCTATCGTCTCTTGCCATCCAATGTGAGGGCTAGGTCATCTATAGGGGAGGAGTTTCGTGGTGTGATAGATCATAGTGTGCCATTCATAACATGCTTCATGGAGATGATTTCTCCACTAGATGGTATATGCTTGGAGCTCTCGGTCGTGGGACAGTGCCACTTTTCCGAGTATGCCTATGCACAACCCGTGTTTGTGAGCCTGGTTTCTTAGTCTCTTGCATGATTTTTAATCCCATAATGATCTTATTGCATTGAGTCAAGAAATAGCTTAGTAATTATGACTAGGAGTGAAATCCACTCTTAAAACATGAGCATTAAGCTCCATTAGGTGTGTATTAGAATAGAATACGTAATGTTCATATTTTTTTCATGAATTGTTGAAATTCATAGCTTAAAAGCATGTAAAACCAATAAAAATTACTTAAAAACTTGTATAAGCATCACTCCTATGCTACATAGGAGTCTAGGGAAGCAGGCGGATGTAGGTACCTCAGGGGATGTTGGAGATGATATAGATGTACACGTTGGAGATGATATAGATGTACACGTTGGAGAGAACTCCTATGATTAGTGAGCTTCCCCATGCCACTTGGTTTTGGATTGCCATATTTTGCTAGATTACATTATGGATTTTTGGATTTTTGTTTATCCATTTATTTGAATATACTATTGAGTTATGTTTGACATAAATTTATTCTCCCCTTTCTTTTTGTTGATGTGGATCGAGAGTCCTCCTCAAGATGCAATCCCTTTGTTGATGACAAATGTACATCTAATTGATTGACGCCGCATATGGATTCATGCCAAACTTGGCATTCTATGTTTTATTTTGACTATATCTTTTTTGTATTATTGCTAGTGTGTTTAGAATTTGACTTGGCTTATAAGGATACATGTAGTGTCTCAAAAAACATAATGTTTAAAAATCGATATGTGCTTGTGTTATTGTCACTTTTTTTGTGAATTTATGTTGCACACCTTTGGTGTTTTCATTACCTATGGTGTTCACTTAAATTATTCTGCTCATTTTTTTCTCATTTCCTTTTATGTTCTCATTAATTATGGTGTTCTAACTACCTATGGAGTGCTACTGTCATAACCTATTTCTTGAAATATGTCACTCAATTTTTTTCCTCGTTCAAAACGTTTATCTCGGAGAATGGGAGGACCCATCACCATGGAGAAAGGGGGTCTGTTTGTTGCAAGCAATCAAAGCATGCAAAATGGTCTATTTTTTAGCGATCTTACGTCCCCCCATAGCTCCATGTACTTGCAAAACATCTTCCCAAATCCCCTTCAAGTTCCAATGGTGTTTAATTCTTACTCCAAAGTCTCCATTTTTCAAAAACATGAAGAAGAATTTTGTGGAAGAAGAAGTGCATGCAGGTGCATACCTTGAAGATTTGTCCACGACACATCAAACTATGTCTGACCACTCAAAGTTGCCCTAAAGTTGCTAGAAATGGTCCAAAATGGCCTCTAAATATGTCCAAATCTTGTCCTAGTGTCTTAAGCACCATAGCCACTAATCTAAGATTAGGTTGAAATATTTCATGCATGATTTAAGATTTTTAAGAAAATGTGAGAAATTTCAAGAAAATCAAGAAGGTCAACAGACCTTGTATTTCATAGAATTGTTGCTCAAATTTGCTAGAATCTATTGGAATTATTCACACTATTTGGAATTTATGGATATTTATATTATGTGCAAGCGAGACTGATCACCTCTAACTTGTCACATATTTTGAACTTATATTGTGAATGTCAGTGCAGATCAGTGGGGCAGGGTTAGTGTGCGGGATGTGCATGGATCCATTGGGCTTGCTTCAATGGAAATCTATTGATGCATGGTGCTTGGTGATTATTTATTTGATAGTGGCAGTGATATTTTATGTGCACATTAGTGCGCAACATTTTGATATATATTGGTTCTATTTTATGAGTGAACCTTAAAGTATTCACACTCTTCTCAATCTTTATCTCCTCCTAAAAATCTTAGAGCACTTGCTCAAGCTTTTGTTAAGTCTCACCCTAACCCCCTATCCAACAAGAGATTACCTGGTGAACTGCAAACTGTCATGAAGGATCTTTCCAATGGCCAAGCTCATAACCCTTGAGGTCTCCAAGCTCTACAACTCCTTGAGAAGCAATTCCATCGTGCCTCCCACGAGCGTTGTCACATTGCCGCGTTACACTACGGGTACTCATCCCTCCTCTCACCTCACTTTACTCACACACACTCACTAACATGCATTAGGGAGAGAGATTAGCAAGAGTAGCAAGAGCAAGACTAAATTGCACAATGGGAGAGTATGTTGTATTATGAGAGAAATTCACTTATATACATGGCCGTAAGTGTTCACACTCACTTAAACTATAACCGACCAGGAATTTTAGGCTCATAAGAAGCCTAATGCTATTACAATGATACTCTCATAATATATCCATGAAGTACATCACTTAGGACTTCATCCTAACTTTCTACCACATGCTCTTGAAGCGAGAATCACCATAATTACTCCGTCACACCATTAGGAGCGCCCGTCCAATTTGTAGCTTTGGACACTATTGCTTCATATCTTGAGTGTATGACCCTTTGGTGTATCTACCTTGACCCCTTGACTCCTTGATGTAAGATAATGGCAGTAGATCTTGTTAACGCTAGGAATGGGTTAACATCCCCCCTTCCTAATGATGATCTTTGTGTGGGGAGAATGGACAAGCTTTGTTGATGGCTCTGATGTGATGTTGAGTGACGTTCAATGGTCTTTGTCCCTCCGAAAGGAATGAGAAAGACTAGTCAGTCAATAAAAAGGTTAGGGGTTTAATAAGAATTCTTAACGGGGTAGGGGGTGAGGTTTTTTGCAAATGATTGTATTTTTATATTTGTGTGAGCATTTTTTGGGGATTTTTTCTCACTTTGTTTTTGGCAATCATAAGCAATGTTACATGTGATTTGTGTTAATGGGGATGCTAAGAGATGTTAATAATGGGAGAGAAGAGAGGGAAGGATCTGGAGGAACGTAGACTTAATCATCAGAATGAGATAGTGATTCTTTGTTTCTAATTTGATTCATTGAAAGCGACATTCATCAATTAAAGAAATTGGCCTTTGATGATGTCCCTTTGTGTGGCAAGATTCTTGTCAAATGTTGTTGAGTAGGATTTGTTCCTGATTTCTTCTGCCCATGTGCTTTTTCTATTTTTATATATATTTAAGTGCTCTTATGAAGTAGATATACATTAAGTATAACAAGTGAGTCATATATACTCTTATTAAGCTACTACTTTTTATTGAAGTAGCCACTTGTTGGTGAGGATTGAAAGAATTATGGTGATTTGCGAGGCTAATATGGATATCTTTACTAAGGATTGAAGATTATTGATTTGTGGAGATGGTAGTGTCATTTGGAGAGGTTTGGAATTTGAAGGAAAATTCCAAGCCATGGACTATACCATTGACCAGGCTTTCGCCCACCATGGCCCCCCCATCCAGAGATGTACTTGGACGTTGTCGATGGTGGTGAGGCTTTGGTGTAAATGTTCTCCAATGCATGAGTAAGGATATGTACTCATGGAGCAGCTATTACATTAAATTAGCCAAAAGAATAGTAAGCTATAAGCTTAACAATTATATAGTGGCTATTGAAGATCGTTGGGAAAGTGTTAATGTGTGGCTTAATTCGTGATATGGCTTAAATCGTGAAAGTGAGGGTTCTTAAGCCATGAGACTATTAATTCGGTGAGAGGGATTAACCGGTGAGAAGCTTAACTTGTGAAAGTGTAGGGTCTTAAGCTGTGAGACTCTTAACCTGTGTGAGATACCTGAACTTGTGAGATTGCTGGTTTTTGGCCGTGAAGGGTTATTCCATGAAATGGCCTAAACCTGTGAAAGGTAATCCCATGAAATGGTTTAAACTCATGAAACATAATCCCGTGAAAGTGCAAGTTTTTAGGCCGTGAAGGGTTATTCCATGAAATGGCCTAAACCTGTGAAAGTGCAGGTTTTTACCCCATGAAGTTGCAAGTTTTTACCCCGTGAGATTACAGGGTTTGACCCCATGAAATTGTAGGGTTTGACCCTAATGGTTTTTTATTTAAAATGATTCTATGGGTCAGCTAGGTCATGACATGATGCAAGCAACAGATTCTTGTGCACTTATGCTTCACATTCAGAGGGGTGACAAGAGCATTGTTATTTTGTCTTTGATGCGCTCATAAGTCTCCGTTTTACAGACGTGGGAATTGATTCTTGAATTTTTGGCTCACATGTTGTCGAGGACAGTATAGATAAGACTGCTAGTTGGTTACTATTGGGGTTGCTTGAACACACAAGCTCTTGTGTAGGTGCTGAATGCACAAGAGTGGTTGAGTGACTTGCTTGGTGTTACTTGAACACAGAAGCTCTTGTGTAGGTGCTGAATGCACGAGAGTGGTTGAGTGACTTGCTTGGTGTTGCTTGAACACAGAAGCTCTTGTGTAGGTGCTGAATGCACGAGAGTGGTTGAGTAACTTGCTTGGTGATGCTTGGGCCTCCATTCTTCTCAAACTTTAGGTGAGAAGCTGTTGGGGTTGAAGTCGGTGGTGGGGCTTTCTTCACGTTGTTCGATTTTGGCAACCATATAATGGGATTACCATCATAGTATCCTTGTTGTTGAAGCACATTCACATGCATCCATCTTTGATAAACATTATAAACTGGTGGCTGATGCCTTTGGTGCTAAGGTTTGTTTCTTTGAATAGGTTGAGGGGACTTTTTGATTCTCTTGGGAATCCAAGATTTGGTATTATTTTGGGTAGTACCCTTGGGCTTATAGTAATCTTTTTGGTACCCACACTTGTTGACTTGATGGAGTTCTTTGATGAACTTGCATAGGCTTTTGTGGACGGGGTTGTGGAGTACTTTTCTTTTTCCTTGGCCTCTGAGTGCTGCATTGAGGAAGAGGCTTTGATGATCGAGGCACCAAAATTTGATTGGCACCTTCGTAGTAGCCTTGTGGGCGACAAGTAGTTGCTTCTTCTCCACCCACATTTTGATACCATTAAGATACCTTGATTTGTGTTGTCTTGGTGAATTTTTCTTTTTGGTTGAAGTGGATGGTTTTGTGACCTCCTTCACATTGGTTGGCACTGAGGATGCAAGTTTGAGACTCATGGGCATTGTTGTCGATGATGAGGCTAGAGTCTCTTGTGGAGTGGTTATTGATGATGAGGCTTTCGAGCATGCGGTTGTCTCCTTTGGTGGGGTTTGTCGATAAAGAGGCATAGGCTCCGGGGCTTTTCCTTTGAGTTTCTTGTTAGAGATAGTTGGTTGCGGGAACTTTGAGTAGCATAGCTAAAATAACCGAGAACTTCAATGTTTTGTCCATTGGCTCCTCTTGCAAGACCATTGTCTATAGGGATGAGTTTAGGTTGTCCCAATGACACCCAAGTGTCTATTGTCATGATATTATGACTAGCTCGAGGGCTAATCAACGTGGGTTTGCGCTTAACATCATTGCCTATATGAAAACCCAACCATATTATGATATATTCTTCAAGAGGAACCATGGATGTTTTAGTTTTTGTGTCAGCTTTAGATCCCATTTCTATTTTATATTCCCATTCACTTTCATCCTCTTTTTGGCTTTCAGATTTTTTATGAGTACCCAATGTGTGCACTGGCACACTTGGCCCTCTCACAATTCTAAATGAAGTCTGTTTGGAAACTTGCGAGTCCTCAAATCCTGTTCTATGGAGCTCTTTATGTCTTGGTATAACTCATGTTGAGCCCTTAAAGATGCAAGTGTTGATGTTATGCTGGCTTCACCATGAGAGAAGAGCATTTCTCCAAATGAGGTTTTGAGAGAGTGCTTTAATTTTGTAAGGGAATTATCAAATTCCTCACATGCATTCTCAATTGCATAATTTGTGCAATCTGTCTCGAATAACTCTTCTGTAGAGAGAATGTCGTTCTCTTGAAAGGGGAAGCGGTACTCCTCTGGCCTTTGTATTTTGGTTGCTTTTTTTAGGATTGGCATTATGAGGCTCGATCACAATCGGTGATCCTGTAAGACACTCAACCAAGCTAAGCATGCTCTCTTGAGCTTGCTTTTTGCATTCTGCATATGTCATATGATCATGATTTTCCATTTGGGGTGGTTGGGTGGGTTCTACTTTCTTGATTGGTCTATGAGGTGTACTGAGTGAAGAGTCAGAACTTGTTTCATCCCTCCTCACTTTTTGCATTCTGCATATGTCATATGATCATGATTTTCCATTTGGGGTGGTTGGGTGGGTTCTAGTTTCTTGATTGGTCTATGAGAGGTGCACTGAGTGAAGAGTCAGAACTTGTTTCATCCCTCCTCACTTTTAGTGACGTACTAGAACTTGTTTCATCCTCACTTTTAGTGACGTACTAGAACTTGTTTTATCCTCGCTTTATTTGGATCGTCAGGTTTTCTTTATATTTGCCCATGCGACGAGAGTGAATTTTCCTTTAGACTTTTGCATCCCGTGTCGCACATGTGGGTTTTGAGATTTGTGTGGTGGCCTTTAAGGTGGATACTTCTACATCATGTATAGCTTTTGGCTCTTTTGGGTTTATGTCCTCCACACAGGCTCCTTTTCCCTGTCCTTTAATTCAACCTTGGTTTCAATAGTTTGTTGTCCCTTGTTTTTCTTTGGTTTAGAAGATTTTGCTTTTTCTTTTGGGTTCTGCTTTAAAGCATGTTCTTCTACCCATGTTGAGGTATTATCTTTTACATTATTTTTTACCATTTCTCATGCCTTGACCTGTAAGTGTGTAAGCAAATTCAAGGGTACTGTGGACAATTGCCCATTTTGTACACTTAAGATGTTAAGAGTTATATTTTGTGAGACAAGTTGCATTGAAGCAACTCGTCTTGGGCAATCTTGGAACATGTGATCAATACCAAATCGTTTACACATGGGTTGCAAAATGTCGATGACTATGGGCATGGAAGTATTCCAAACTGTGGAGTATGCCACTTTGTGAGGTCCACGCGACAATAGAAACACTGAAGTGTTCAATTAACTGCTAAAAACAGGTGCCTTGTATGCACAATGGGGATTGGGATGGTCATAGTGATTGCACTTAACACATTTCGTTCCTTACTCGTAGAGGCATTAAGGATGTTTGGTTTTGAAGGAGTTCATCTTCTCTTAGAGATGTTAATTGAAAGCTTTTAAGCAAGGCTGCATAGAATTCAAGGAATGACAATTCCGAGATCAATCTTTCTTTTGCCATTGCTTCACTTGGTTTAGATAAGGAACAACTCATAGCGTGATCATCTTTCAGTATGTTGTCATCTAAACATACTACTTCTTTACAACATTGATCGACTATTTTTAGGTTGGATACCATGATTAAGTTGTGTAAGCTATTTTTCCTTAAGCCTGATGAAACGTCTCTTCAATTGAAATTCGTTTAATTTTTCCCATGACTCACATTGTGAGTCCAAGAGTTTTATCCAAAGGATAAACTCTCTAATGGATTCATTTGGTTTATGCTCAATTGAATAGAGTTCTTTTGCTTCACTCCATTGATCTCACCGTGTCTTGAAAAACCATGGATAAAGGCTGTTTTCAAGGTTCTGAAGTTGGTCTTGATCGCCGCATCAATGTGATGAACCATCGACTAGCTTTTCTCTCTAAGCATAAGTTCAACGCATGTACCTTGGTGGGGTAGTTGGGATTTCCAAAGGCTTCACATCTCTGTTCAAACATTTGTATATGAATTGAACAGGATCTATTGTTCCGTCATATTTGCCCATGATTTTGAAAATTTATACGGTCGTATTTTTGTAAAAGTCACTGAGACCGTATATGTGAGTGCTCTTGTTTTGGGAGAGACTCACTCAGTCCTTAGGATACCCCCCTTTCTAAACTAGTCAGTATGTCCAAGGTGTGGGCATCCGGGAAAGGGTTGGTACCTATAGGATTTGTGGAGATTTGGTACCTATAGGATATGTGGAGATGTCCAAGGTGTGGGCATCCGGGAAAGGGTTGGTACCTATAGGATTTGTGGAGATGTTAGATAAAGGACCAAAGCCCGGTGGGATTGAAGTGAAACCCGATGACACGCTTGTTATAGGCATGGCCAATGGTATTGGGAGGTGAATTTGGGGCATAGATCTAAATGGCTCAAAGATGTCAGCCATTCGGTTAAGTCTTTGTATGCTCGCTCGCAGTCCCTCTATCATTGCCTAATTGCCTAATTAGCACACGTGTTTTTTTTCTTTTTATATATTCTCATAGTCCGTTTACAGCCTCAAGAGGCCTGGTGTTCTCTTCACTGGGTCAAACAAGTATTTGTTCGCCCTAATTCGCTTAGGCGCTATACGCACATGAACGACCTTATAGATAATTTTTCGAAAAAAGTTCATACTAGTAACTTCCCAAATGGAAGAGGAGGTCCTAAAACCTATTTTCCATCACTGTCTCAAGACGAGAAAAAATTTGAGAAATTTTTCCTGTTCGTAGCATGTTTTTAGGGTGTTCAATAAAGGAATTTTGAAAAACTATATATGAGAGAGTTGTAATATTTTTGGAGTACTACAACTTTGTTCCCCTGAGTCGTTTGTGATTTTGTTGTTTAGACCCTCAGAAAGTAGCCCGAACATGGTTCGACGTCATTTTCATGCTGTTTTTTACGATTTTTCGTGGATTTCAAGCTATTTTTGCCTCGATTTTCGGGTCGAATTTCGAGGTTGATGGTCAAAGGCCAAAACGATGGATTTTGACTTTGGACGACCAAGACCAAAGTTGAAGGAGCTTGATGTCAGCTTTCCAATGAGCCTTAGAGCGCCTTCATCGAATATACGGTTTAAGAGATACGACCCTCCAAACAGGGGTGTTCTCCATTTTTTTTGGGCCAATGGACCCCCTTTCACATCGTGCAAGGTTCGGTTCACGGTGTGAAGCGGACGTCATGAATTTTATCAATTTTTAATTTTTTTTACCATGAAATGCTAGTGTTTCACGCTTTGAAACCTGACTTCATGAAAAAATTAAATTCGTTTTTTTTTTGTGGCGTGAACAAAGTGTTTCACGCCATGAAACCTTAGGAATTCACGAAAAAGTTCAATTCAATTTTTTTTTTGTGCGGGGGCATGAATGAAGTGTTTCACACCGTGAACCTGCTTCACGGAAAAGTTAAATTTGTTTTTTTTTTTTTTTCTTGTGTGGGGGTGTGAATGAAGTGTTTCACTCTGTGAAACCTTAGGGCTTCACGCCGTAAACTGGACTTCACGGAAAAGTTAAATTCGATTTTTTTTTGCGTGAACGAAGCGTTTCATGCCGTGAAACGAACTTCATGAAAAAGTTTTTTTTGTGTGGGGGCATGAACGAAGTGTTTCACGCCATGAACCGGACTTCACGGAAAAGTTACATTTGCTTTTTTTTTTTGCGTGTGCAAACTCCTAAAGCGTGAAACCTTAGGCCATTAAAGTGCAAAATGAACCATTTTTTTTTAGTCTAGTGGAAAATACGAATTTCCTCTTTTGGAGGTTTTTTTTGAATTTAAATTTAAGGAGATATGGGTATTTTCTCAAAAAGGTAAGTGGAAATTAAAAAAGTCAACCTTTTTATGACACCCCTTACACCCTTGAGATAAATGACCCCCAAAATGGACCATTTGACAACTCATGAGCATCTACTCATTGAATTCTCATTAGCCTTAATGAACTATGTAAAAAAAGTAATTAATAATTAATCCTTTCACTAATATTTTCCTCTTTTACACTAATCAAAAACTCTAATTAACTACTAATCTCTAATTAATTCACACAATTGAGCACATCATTGGATAGAGCAAGGGAATACTAATCTATGTGCATCAACAAATGTGTAAATTAATCTAAATAGGAGATTAATTAGACTCTTAATTGTGGTCTCCTCTTTTAAGGTAAAATTAAGTAAAGAGAGTCAAATTCCTCCAAGTAATGAAGAAATTGATGTAATTAGGTGTTTTGATGTATCTAGATGCTCTCAAAACACTCAAAAACACTAATTTCAACAACTCATATGATCAATATAAACCCCAATTAACACATTTTCTAAAATTTTTACCTCTTGAACAAGATTAATCACCCTTAATGACAAAAACCAGTCTATCCAAGGTAACTATAAGGCTCTCTTGAAAACCTTTAATCACAACACAATAAATGACACTTTTTAGTGATCACAACCCATGGTGACTTGATTAGGGTCTCTTATAAAACTTTATATTGATCACAACCCAGGAAATGATAGTTTTTGAAAAGTGATCCATTTATTTTCCTCTATTTACGAGGTTTCTAGGATTACTATTCTTAATCTGTGAACTTTTGGTTTCCAAAAGCCTCACAATTTTCTCTTTTTTATGTAGAGCTCTTAAGGATGGTTTTTCTAGTTCATTCTCATAACTTGCAAGGTAACAATTAAGGTTTCTTCTAAACCTTTATATTTATCAGTACTTATGAAATCACACTTTTTAAAAAAGCGAGCGATTCACTTTTGTAACTAGATTCATATTTCAGTACCTCGCATTAAGGTGACCTGTAGGGTAGTTATTTACTATTAAAAGGATCACAACCTAGATTATTTTTCTCTTATAAAGATAATTATTTACTATTAAGGACCAACTAGTTATTTCCAGGGTTGTGATCTCTCTCTCTTTGAATTCTTCCTTTATTAATGCGGTATACCAATTTCAACCTTACGCATTAACTGATAGTCATGCCCAAGATAGTTGACAATACCTCTCCGACAACATCCGCTCTTTTACCACCTTCATCAACCTCACCTCAAGATGATTAAACTTAATTTCTCTGGCTCTCCGTAATTTTGTCAATTTGTGAATTTTTATTTTAAAAAAGGCCTTGAGGGAACATAACCAAAAGCTTTTTATTTTTATGTTGCAATTAAATTGGGTCAAAACAATGGTACTCTAGTTATACTGAGAATATATAATAATCACTTTAGGCAACAGTTATTATTCCGAAGCAATTATATTCCATCATAATGCTAATGTGTTAAGTTTTCTTTCGTGCATCATATCTTTAAATATTTATTTGGAAACAATAAAGTAGATTGTAATTTTGCAATATTTATTATAAAGCTGATATTACAATTTACAATTTTAGTTGTTGCTCAATTTATTATTTTTTAAATATCACATGAAAAAAATGCCCAAAAATAGGCCGCATCGATGGTGTGTTTAGAAAATATCTATATAATATTTATGCCATGTGCACTTCAAACTCACAATCTGCAATAGTTATGCCTACTATACATTAATTAACATTCCATGTGTACCTTGAATCTTATCTAGACAATGAAAAAAATGCCTAGAAACAGGCTGCGTCGGTGCGGCCTCTTTCTGGGCATTTTTTTTCCATCACTAAGGCTCCAAAATCTCACATATTTGGTGCTCACGGTCATTGCACCAGGAGAATATGACCGTCTTCTATATCCAAATGCTCAACACATTTAATTATGCATCGTTGCAAACATTACCATGAATCCTTGCAAACACATGAAGAAAAAAATGCCCAGAAAGAGGCCACGCCGACGTGGCTTATTTCTGAGCTTTTATTTTTTAAGTTAAGAACCCTATTTTGATAAGAAAAACCTTCATGTACTGTAGTTAGCATATCTGCACTTCAAACTCACAATCTACAATAGTTATGCCTGTTATACATTCCACGGGTACTTCATTAACATTCCATGTGTACCTTGAATCTTATCCAGAGCTTTTGGAGCCTTAGTGATCAAAAAAAAATGCCCATAAATAGGCCGCGTCGGTGTTAACCCAATTCTAGGGTTAACAAGATCTACCACCATTATCTTACATCAAGAAGTCACGATAGATACACCAAAGGGTCATACATTCAAGATATGAAGCAATAGTGTCCAAAGCTATAACTTGGACAGGCACCCGTAAATGATGTGACATAGTATTTATGGTGATTCTCGCTTCAAGAGCGTGTGGTAGCAAGTTAGCATGAAGTCCTAAGTGATGTACTTCATGGATATATTATGAGAGTAGTCATTGTAATAGCATTAGGTCTCTTATGAGCCTAAAGTGCCAGCCGGCCACAGTTTAAGTGAGTGTGAACACTTATGGCTATGTATATAAGTGAATATCTCTCATAATACAACATACTCTCCCATTGTGCAATTAAGTCTTGCTCTTGATAAATCTCTTGCTAATCTCTCTCCCTAATGCATGCTAGTGAGTGGGTGTGAGTGAAGTGAGGTGAGAGGAGGGACAAGTACCAGTAGTGCAATGCAGCGGTGTGACAACGCTCGCTAGAGGCACGGTGGAATTGCTTCAAGGAGTTGTAGAGCTTGGAGACCTCGAGGATTACGAGCTCGGCCATCAGAAATATTCTCACGATAGTTGCGATTCACCAGGTAATCTCTTTTTGGATGTGTGTCAAGGAGGGTTAGGGTGAGCCTTAACAGTCGGCACGGTGTGAATATAAAATTAGTGGTTCATGCAATTTTGGTATCTTCCAACTAGTTTGTGGTGAGGTGTGAATGGAAAATTATGTAAGTGCTTGTCTTATGCTCATTGGATTGGCAAAAAATGTTGCACTATTTTCTAATTATATTTGCATTTTGAAATTTTATCTAGAAATTTTTTTTTGGTTTATTGCCAAGTTTGGCTCTAATTTTTACCTCACTCAGAGAGGGTTGCTCGTAGAATGGGGTTCCTCCACTCAACCAATAAACCCTAGACTTGAGCTTAATAGGTTGCATAACTAATTACTTCAATAAGGTTTGGCTTTGATTACAATCTTTGCACCTAACCAAGGGATGAGGGAGTTGATGTTAGCTCCAAGGCCACACGTAGTGCCACCTTACACATGAGCCCCATGCATGTGGAAATCCTTGTCCACATGGAACCAATCTTGATCGGCAACCTGATGCCTAAAGACCAAAACCTTACCCCCCAGACCTTACTGACAGATGGCAAGATCGAAGAGGAGGTTGCAAGAAATAGAAGTCCTAATCCAAGCTACTAGAGTGAAAGAGGAAGAGACCTTACTCCAATCCCAACAATAGTAACTGTAGCTTTGTGTGAGCGCTATGGTCACGAAGCCCGAGATTGCCGGCACGCCTATAGGCTATCATTAACACAAAGAGACCACAAATAGCCTTGCTAGCACCGCAAAAAACACTAGCCCTCGGTCGTGTAGCAAATCAAGCAATGGTTGAGCATCCCACGTAACAACTCCTATCAAAGGGCATGCACAATGCACCCAATGTGCCATTACCTCCACCACAGCTACTATCCCCACCAAGGATGACACCTCTTAATCAAGTAAGCTTTGCGAGGCCTACTGATTACCAAGAATATGAGGTGGATGTTGAACCCACGCCACATCTCTTTAAGGACCCCACGAAGCTTCATCCCGACTATTATATAGTGGATGGGAGAGGAGGAGTCAAGCTAGTTTACCAACTTGCCATGATGGGAAGGGACCGGCACATTAATGCAATAGGGAGGAGAATGCCTCTTCAATGTTACCACTATCAAGGTCCCCACACAAGTTTCAGAATGTGCTATAAAGTTTCCTCTACTCAACCAAGCCTTACCCTCAAACATGCCACAAGCTACTTGTAACTGTTGTGGCATAGATCATTAGATTAAAGACTACCCCAATAAGACTGTGGTGAAAAGTCCACAAACGGGACCCATCATCACACCCCTAAACACGATTGGGAGGATAAGTAATCAAACCCAAAGGCAGATCTTGAAAAATATAGATCTCACACCTTTGAATGCTATCACCCAGCTACAAGCTCGGAACCAACATGTTCTCGAGCAACAATTTATGGCCTTGATAGCAGAGTCTAAGAGAAGAAGAAGAAGAAGGGCCATAGGAGAAAAAAGTCAAGGTTAAGAATGGGAAGATGAAGGAGACCAAAAAGACAAATCTAGGAATGCCTCAAGAGCCAATCTTCATTCGAGACATGAGGACTCAGACTCCTTGGAAACAAGGGCTGATTCTGAACTTGGCAAGGAAATACCACCCAAAACCAAGAGCACAAGAAAGGAGACCCCATGGGAACTTGTAATTCTTGAAACTAAATCACACATAACGAAACTTGGTTCTTATCCTGACCCTCAAAAAGAGATTGAGCAAGTCCAAGAATTTACTAATTTAGTTACAAAAACACAAGAGTAGCTTGAACCAAAACCCAAGCAAGTAAGAGTCTCAGATACTATACACCCTATAGGGTACATTGTGACAACTACTACTGAGATTCACAAACCACTAGATGTGCCCAGTGTCACATCATGAAAGAGACTGAGGCCTCCACCACTCGTAGTTTGATCCTTGATTGGTTCAAGGAACAATTCCCATATGGAAATCCTGAGCCCATCTTGAAGATGGATTTTCCAGTCTCACCCACACCTTTTTATAGAAAGGAGATCATGAATTTGCCACTAAATATCCCCAAATTGTTGGATTTTATGGTCTCACAAACAAGTACAATGATGACCACCTAATTGAGTGGAGTTATTGAATTGTTTGAAGCAATGAGAGCTCTCCTTAATGGAGAACTCAATGTAGGGTTACCACCATTTGCTGACATGCATAAGGCACGTTCCCAATATACAATGAAGACACCTTGAGTTGTGCCCAAATCAACAGTCCCAGTGGAAGAAGAAAATACCAAATCTATGGTTACAATTCCACTTAATAAACTAGGACAATACTTTAAAGGTGATGAGTTTAACGCATTACTACCAATCACTCTGCATCACAGTAATGCGAGTCCTAGATGATGGTGCGTGATTGGGCATAATAACCAAGAAATGCTGGGAAAAAATGGCCAAGCCGCATCTGGAAGTCTCAAACATCATTGTCAAGATAGCTGATGGGAGTGTCACCAAACCTATGGGGATGTTACAAGATTTAAAGATCAAGGTTCTTAAACATCGGGTTAAACATACCTCCATTGTTATGGACTTTTCCAAACAACCCAAATCGTATGAAATGATCTTAGAATGCCCCTTCATAAGAGAGGCAAAGATGGTCCATGATTGGTCTAAGAACCATATCTAACTCCAATTCGATGATTCCATCATTAGGGTTGATATTGTGACTAGCCACGTACATCCTATGGGTAGTGGATGACTTCTTGAAAATCATTCATATACCACCCATCATTCAGCCCCATTACAATACTGCTATACTTGTAGAGAAGAGATTGATGCAGGGAAGGACCCACCCTACAAGAATGTTTAAAAACAAACTGTTGAGCCTAACGATGATCTAAACTAGATACATATGATGACTATAATTGATAGTTGGAAAACCAGAGGATTTACATGGGTTACACCTGATGGTAAGGAGCTCTCAAAGGTTATGCCATTGCAAATTATAGCTAGTGTTTGATAATTCCACACAAAAACTAACAAGTGAGGTAAAAGGAGTCTATGATGGTCCGGCTGAAGTAAAAGAAGTAGACTTGGCTAACCTAGGGAAGACCCTAAGCCAGTCTTGATAGCAAAAGAACTCACTCTGAATTAGGAAGCTGAACTCATTGATCTCCTCAAAGAATATGAGGATTGCTTTGCATGGACTTGCCATGAAATGAAAGGAGTACCTGTTGAGGTTATGCAGCAGCACACGATCCCCATGGCTGTCCAACCATCAACGACCTTATCCAATGAATCCAAAGTATGGTAACATTGTTAAAGAAGAGATAGACAAGCTCATCGAATGTGGATTCATCTATGAGATTGAACATTTAGACTGGGTGCCACCCATTGTGGTTGTGCCTAAAAAGAATGGAAAATTGCAAGTATGTGTCAATATCAAAAAGGTCAATGTAGTAAACAAGACGAGAATCATTACCCCTTACCGCGTATTCAGAACATGTACTTGAATGAGTAGCTTGCGAAGGAAGCATACAGCTTCCTAGATGGGTATTCAGGATATAACCAAATTTCCATTGCTCCAAAGGATCAAGCAAAAACTACTTTTGTTATAGAACACAAAGTTTACGCTTATAGAGTTATACCATTGCCTAGACAAATGCACCAGCCACATTCCAACGACTTCTAAACACTGCCTTTAAAGATTTTCTAAGGACCATATAAGGACGTTTCTTGAAGCTTTCTTAGATGATTTGTTTATTTATTTGTCATGGAAGGAGCATTTATCCTACTTACGTCGAAAGGTATTTGAACAATGTAGACTTTATCACCTATCTCTAAACCCATTCAAATGCCAATCCTAGGTTAAACATAGAGTAGGACATATAGTGTCCAAAAATGGGATTTCCACATATGAGAGTAAAATCAAAATTATATTAGAACTACCCCCACCAACAAACTACAAGAGATTCCAAAGGTTTATGGCTACTACATGAGATTCATTCTCTTCTAAGCTGAGATTACACAACCCCTGTACAAGCTTCTTATCATATTTGAATGGATAAAAGAATGCCAAGTCTATGACATGTTAAAGCAATTTTTGGCTAGTGCTCCCATATTACGAGTGCCAAACTAGGATGTTATCTTCCATGTGCATATTAATACTTCTAACTTTGCAATTGGATGCATCCTAGCCGATGCAGGTGAACATAAACTAGACTATTCCATAAGTTTTGCCAGTTGACAGTTATGTGAGGCTGGGATTAATTATACGACCATGGAGTATGAAGGTTTAGGAATGGTATATGCTTTGAAGAAATTATGACATTACCTTTTAGTTAATAAATTTGTTTTCTATGTTAATCACATCAAGCCTTGCTATACCTTGTCAGTAAATCTTGCTCCATAGGGAGAATCACTAGGAGGTTAGTGGTTGTAAGACTTAGCAAGAAATATGTCATGGCTGATCATCTATCTCATGTACCTAATGGTGAAGCACCAATAGGAATAGATGATGATCTACCTAACACTACACTATTTAAAGTTTAGGCTATACTAGAGGAGTGTGAAAATTGTGAACTTATCGCTTAATGGTTTTCCAAAGGCAAAGAAGCTAAGAAAATATCTAGCAAAGAAGTAGAACCTTATCAATTGATTGTTGGGAACTGGTAAGGATGACATATTAAGGTGTTTCCCCAAGGAGGATGAATACTTATACATCATCGAACAAGCACACTAATGGGTATTTAATGGAAACTTTTTAACAAATATTACTGCAAGATAAGTACTCCAATTAGGGTATTGGTGGCCCACACTCTTCCAAGATTGTGCACTATTTGTCATAGGATATGATGAGTGTCAACAATGTGCTAAACCATAAGGACATGATGTCCTTGCACCCTAGTAAAGTTCTTGAACCCTTTATGAAATGGGGAATTGATTTTGTGGAACCCATCAGTCAAGCTACACATAGCACCCAAGCAATGTAGATATTACTAGCTCTGGATTATGTCACAAAATGGGCCAAAGAAAGAGCTTCAAGAAAAGCAGGATGCTATGGCAACAGCTAAGTTTCTTATGAGAATATCATTACCCACTTTGGTTGTCCTTTCGAGCTAGTGTGAGTGACCAAGGGAAACATTTTAGAAATGATGTAATCCAACATCTGACCACAACGTTCATGATCTCACATCGCAAGTCCATACTACCTGTAAAACAAGGAAGTGGTCAAGCTGAGAGCACCAACAAAGTGCTCATTTCCATATTAACAAAAAATGTTGGGACCCAATGCAATGATTAGGAATTCAAGATCGCATTAGCTTTATGGGCTTATTGAACCTCTTACAAAGTTGCAATTGGTTGCACAACATTTAAGATGGTATATGGGGTTGAGGCAATAATGCCTTGGGAATTCATGATACCCAGCTTAATGGTAGCAATGATGACTAAGAGACTTGAGGGTAACATGTTGGCCGATCGGCTGGTTCATTCTTGAACAACTAGAGAAAGATTTACTAATTGCTGTATATGGAACAAGTTAATAGAAAAGGATCGACAAAAAAAGTGGTTTGATAATAATCTCAAGGATAAGGAAGTCAATGAGGGAGACCTTGTACTTTTGTATAAAGTCTGTAAAATAAAAAAAGAAGAAGCTAAAGTATACCAAAAAAGGGCCATCTTGAGTCTATGAAATAACACCGCAAGGTACCATGTGTGTTGAAACCCTTGATGAGGTTAAAATCGTAGGCTTCCTTAATGGCAATAAATTCAAAAAGTATTATGGTCCTCTTACTGAGGAAACCTTGCATGTTGCACATGATAAAAAGGTAGTCAAGGAAAAAGTGGAATTAAAGAAAGCTCAAGCTCAACAAGAAGCTAAAGAAAGGCAAATCTGACAGCAGCAACAATGAGAAGCTATCCTTGGATCCACACAAGCCTTGTGGGAGAAGTTGAAGGAGACATACAGGAGCACATAGCACCTCTACAAACATCCATTCAATTGCCTAGACCTTATGGTAAAATGCTCTACAATGCATTGCTTGATACAGAGACTAGTCACAATTCAATTTCGTTCAATACATGGAACCAATTGGGAAAACCTCAACTTGTAGACACCTCTTTAAAGGTAAAAGGTATCCATGGTAATAATACTAAGGTTCTTGGGCTACTACAAATAGAGACATATTGTGATGGTAACATGCACTTGATGGGAGACTTCCCAATTATGCCGGCAAGAACATTACCTGAACTGATAATACTTGGTCGCACATGGATAAAGGCTGCTGGATGTATGATTGACTAGTCACAATGGGGCATGTCTCTATGGGTAAAGCCATGACTGAACATTCTACTCATAACCCCCTACCACCTCTCACTCTTGTCAAGAGTCACAACAAGGAGAAAGCTTTAACATCCACAAAATGTAAGGAAATCCCCTCCACTTTTTCGTCCATTATTCACAAAACTCTTGATTCTTTTACCTCCACATGGAAAACACCTCCATGTCAGAAGGATGGACAGATACAAACGGGCTAAAAAGTGGTAATCTTAATCTACCTTGAAATGGGTTTCCAAAATTTCTCCATCCGTACCACCTCAACCAACAAAGCAAAGAAGGCCTCAACATAATAATTGGTGCAGGAAGTCCAAATTAAAGGTTACCCCAAAATGGATACCCAAATGCTTATTGAAAGCTCAAGGCTACTACGAGGGTAACTATGGTATTTGGATACCAAAATATAAATGAATACCATTAACCTTATTGTTGCTACTTACAAATTCACAAGTCTCTTCAGTGATGAATGGACAAAGACTTCAATGGCTCACGTTCAAACAAAGGGAAGAATATTGTAGGAGAACCTTTACCAAAACGAACACAAGTTTGGATCCCAAAGAGAAACCCTATTCAAAGGAGGCAAGGTGGGTGTGATGGGGAAGCTTCTACATCACAAAATGTTACAAAACCATTGTTGGCTATCCGAGCCCCACTCCCATTAGTTTCCCTAGAGCGACCCACTACACAAGTACAAATTTCCTTGCCATAAGTGTCAACTCCATTACTCATCTATAAGGGAGAACCCATAAGATTCATCGTATCATACCTTGACAACGCTTTCGGTGACGTCAAGGTATAATAGGAAGCAAGAAGGGGGGACATGCTAATATAATCACTTTTACCCCCACGTTTCACTCCCCGACAAATTTAATGTCCATATCAGGAGGGGGCATGTTGGAAAAAGCTAACCCATGACAATATAGCTTGCACCAACATGTACATTAATATAGCACCTATATACATACTAAAAATCCAACTAACAATAAACAATAAAATAGATGATGAGAAAGAGCACATACCAAAATAAGAGAATGAAAGTATGATTATGTTATTACTATAGGCCATGAGCATGGACTTTTCGTGGCCTGATATGAGTGACCCTATCCTAGACCTGGATTGTTTGGATTGGTACTATCAAGGGCAACTAAGTTTTATTCCTTTCCAAACCGACTCACGTTATTTTTTTACAATTCGACAAGACTGACTTCCCAACCATACAACTAACCAGGTGTGTTCTAAACCCATCCTCAACTAATGCTATTATTTTTAATTTCAATCTATTTTATAATTCTCCATTCAATGTTTGTTTGAGTGCTTGCTTGGCTAGTCTATTAATTTTCTAGTTATTACTTGGATAACATTAAGGATTTGATTCTACTATCAATCCTTACTTAGATCGACTTTAAAGTATGTCAAAGGAGTATGCCAAGTACTCCACCTTCCTTAGTGTGCCCTCTTTAGTTAGAGTAGAGCCTTTTAGGTGAAGAAAGTAGTTTTAAGAAAAATAAAAAATAAACAAATAATAAAATTTTAAAAAATAAAAAGAAGAACCTAAGAAGATAACCATCTCCATGGGAGATCTTGGTAGGACATTTAGTTTTTAGCGATAAAGCCTTGGGACCATAGCCTTGATCTTTATGGGATGGGACCTTCTAGCTAAGAACGTATCAATAAAGGGCTCAAAAAACCATCATTGTCGAGATACTTAGATACTTTTGTATGGGGTCTCTAGGCCATTGCTTAGGTCCCTGTAGGGTGGTGCCCTACTTTTACATTTTATCTTAGAATTAAAAGTTATAATTTAAAAGAATCAAAGACAAAAGCTTGTAATAAACCACTAAGCAGTTTCATTTATGAGGTTAGATAATAGCTAGAGATGGTTTCACAAAAGTGATAGTGTGTAGAGACTAGGGTCATAACCCAAGGCATATTCTTTGCTCCATCTTAGTTTAGATCGAATTTGGACCAACCTTAATATTACCCTTGTCTTAACTAGAAAAGTTTACCCAGTCATCACAACAATATTTCTTCACTACTTGATTAGGTGTTTGCATTGTGCTTAAATGTTAATTATTTTCCATAGAAACATCTTTTCGGTTGTACCATATTGCCTTGTAGACCTTATAAGCCCTCCGATATTTCCAATGCCAACATGCATCCAACATACAACCTCAACGCATCTTCATCGACATGTTCTGAGGACGGAATTTGCATCAAGAAGGGGGGTATGTTAACCCTTGTCGGAGACCTCTATGGCATCGATGTCGGCCACTGTATCATTTTCACCACCTTTGGGGCATAGACACTGGAGTAGCCGAAATTCGCTCGAAAGCCATGTATTGTATATTTTATGTATATGCTAGTTGCTTGTCTACTAATGGTGCACCACGGGATCTTGGGTAGAGAGTACTATTTGTGGATTAGGTATTTACACAAGCTAGAGTGGCTGAATGAGTCATGGGACCTAATTTTTAATTTTGGCTGCCCAAGAGTGTAAATCCTAGCAGCCACACAGAAGAGGCAAAACGTAACTCTCACTACTCATTCTTTTATGCATAGCCTAATCATATTATTGTTTTCAGTGCGTGGTACTTATCATAAGCAAGTACGGTATATTTCTATCACACTTATCACTTCTAAAGCGATTTATGCCAAATTGGGAGCTGTAACCACCTACGGAAGAGCTAGAAAAAATCATGACCTTCTAGGGAGATATGCAGGTCTTCATTACACCCAAGGCATCTACTCCAAGCATTAAAGCTAGGCCTAGAGGTACTTTCAGCATTATCTCATTTTTAGTCATTTTCATGTTTTTTTTAAATTTTTATTGGTTTCAAATTAGACATGTGAAAAAAATTATAGAATAACCTTTTAAAGAATGTAAATTTAAACCTTAGGTTAATAATTAGCATAAGCTTGGAAATAATCTAAGCTTAGGAATAGGAATATGAAATATTCATGTTTTAAACCAGAGAATTAATTAGCCTTAAAATTCACCTTAGCTTAGGAAAAATTAAAAGGAACATGTCTAAATTATTTGTATATAGTTGGTATAATTATTTGACCAAAGATTACATGCTAATTTGTACACTAATTTGTAAGATGCCAATAGCTATATTGGATTAAATAATTATGGATAGGTTATTACTAATTATGAATTAATGTAATTAAAGTAAACCTTAGGTTAAATTATTAATATAACCTTAGGATAAATTTATCACTAAGGGATAAATTGTTATATTTAAATAAATTGTGCATCTAAATTTAGAAAGGTGATCCTTAAGTTGAATATAATAATTTACCTGAAATTTTGATTTTAATTAAGGTTAAACTAAGATATTCACCAAAATGTACACGTAGGTGTACATGACTTGTGACATGAGAGATGATTTTTGCTAAATAATTTAACAAAGGATTAGTTAAAGAAATCCAAGTGTTAGGGTAAAATTAAGGCCTATTCTTAAGTTAAATAAATGGAGTAATCTATGTGAAATAAATTAGGTGTAAATGAGTAACCAACTTATATACACATGCATGTAGTAACAATTAGTGATTCTTTTTACATGCATGTAGTAACAATTAGTGATTCTTTTTACATGCATGCACTTGTAGATTAGAAAAGATATGATATTTTTTTGGTAAATTTAGGTATAGTTTTAGAGAGAGAAAGTTGATACTTAAAAAATTATATATTTCAGTACTGGATTTAGGATAGGCAAACCCTATCCTAGGACTTAGGATAAAAGTGGAGCTCAGAGAATCTATGTGAACCTTTATCTTGAAATCAGTCTTAAGTATAATTTTTCTCTCTATAAATTGAGAGAAGAAGTTATAGAACATATGTGAATGTTTGGCCCTTGGAATTAAGAAAAAGGATTCAGGGTGATTAAATAGAGGAAATGATCCTTTTGATAATCCTCAGCAAGAATTTAGAAGCGTTGTTGTTGTAAGTTTTTAATCCTTAGAGAAGACTAATTCAAGATACTCTCTAACCCTTAAACGATCTTTAATTAAGACTCTCATTTTTGTGATCAAAGATCCTAGAAAGGTTTAGAATATATAGGGTTATACCCTTAGAAATCTTTAATTGATAAAGATTGTTAGAGGCCTTAAGCTAGAAATCTATAGGCAGTTAAAAGATTGATAGAATAGGGATGAATCCCAAGGTTGAATAGGCTCGTGAATTCGAAAAGACCTTGTGAAGCTTATGCAGCTGGAGGATTTTTCATTAGAAGTTTTGACTAGAGAGCAGAGATGTCTCACATTGAACTTGCGATGTTTTACAGAGACTCAATTGTATGCATGATGTATTGTTTGCTTGAATTATGTATTTATATTGTTTGGACATTGTATTCATTTAGGATATGTTTCTGTGGAAGCTTATGAAGGTACCACACATTGTTAATGTTATTCACTGTGGATGTCATCTGAGAGGTGTGTCACACGAAGACGATCGCAGAGACCTTGATCTATCTTGGTCAAACATAAATGTGCTTCTAGCATGGTTGATGTGAGGGACAAGAAGCGACTCCAATGTGTATCGAGAAGGGTAGTGCCTAGTGACTTGGATGTGGTCTCGTCAGTTGTATGTGGCTATTGACGTCGATTCTCGGGGTGTTTGTGTTTCTGGGAGTGGTGAGACGACTAGTAGAAGCGGCTCCTTTAGATGGTTACAGGGTGTTTGAGTCAGATGTGAGACTTGTGAGGGCTCCTCTCTGGTCACAACACAATGGTCTAGGAGTGTTCGGGCTTAGTGATACATACATTCCTCGCCTAAGGATCACCATCATGGTGCAAGGAGATTCCTTGGTGGTTTCGCAGTGATCTGTTGTATTTTATGATGTTTCTCAGACTCACGATATTAATCTGGATTTTTTTATTGGACCGTTAAAAGTATTTCTTTTGTTACTATTGAAAGAAATGTTTTTCAATGGAGTGCATGTGTAAACTCTGTATTCAGTTGTGTATGTGTGTAATGAAAAAGAGAATTTTGATTATGGTTGTGTGAGTTCACATCGGCTTCATAGGCCCGGTGGGGTAGGGGGGAAGGTTAGACCCATGGGATCGGAAGGGGTTAGGAAAAGCTTATGGAACTGGTCTAAGTTGTAAAGGATCAAACACTGAAAAATGGGGGTGGCACGGTGGACTCGATATTATGGCTGTTTTCAAACTAAGATCCAACAACTTGTTTTAACAAAGAAATACTGGAGAAAAACATAGAGATTAGGATTTAGCAGATTATAGTCTAAGTTGTAAAGGATCAAACACTGGAAAGTGAGTGATAGGTGGACTCGATATTAGCTTTCAAAATACTTGTTTTAACAAAGAAATACTTGGGGAAAACATAGGGATTAGGATTTAGCGGATTATGGTGGAGAAGATGACAATGCATTGCTCAGGCGAATACTTAGGGCGCCCTTGCGCAGGCCCACCTTCCATTCGCTGTGGCGCCTGCGGTGCGGTTCGCTATTGCTCACCTTATCACCAGGTTCGTTTCCCCCCCTTGCTCCTCCTACAGAGACCCCAAAAAAATCCATTAAGCTTATCACTTAGCTACTGTGGCAGCGTCTGCACTGGCCCGAGCACAGGCATGATTGCCAGCGCTATGAAGAGCAGATGAGGATGGGAGCTGTCCTCCACGACTTTCCTTTCACCTTCACCCACGAGTCGACTTTCCTAGTGAGTTTCAGTGTTTTGAAACTATGTTCTCTGTATTTACTGGTTTCCTATACATACACACATTCAAATCACACCATACACATATCATATCTTTATGTACATACATGACACACATTCATGCAATCATACACTTTTTTTTTTTGAAGTAATGATATATTACTAGTGGGAAACCTTAGTGCGAGGTGAAACCCGCGAAAGAATATGCACTATACAATGGTGTATCTGAGCCTTGTCATGTCGCCGATGTGGTACGCATAGACGGTGTCGCACCTTCTTTGGACCTGTCCACATTCCAGACTACTCTTGGACAGGGTTTCAGCTTGCTTGTGCATTAGATTTCCCGCACACTCTTTTGGGAAACAATTCTGGATATTTGGAGTGCTAACAGTTGCGCTCCGGCCTTATGTTGTGTTCTCCTGGGTATGGTTCTAGGCCATGTGGACAATTTGGAGCGGAACCGATTCATGTTCAGACAGCATATGTCAGACACTTTCACACACACACACACACATACATGTATCTGAGCACTCAAGTACATACATGCACCATACATACCATAATAGCATGCATACATACAAACATGTTAGCCGTCATCTCCGGTCTGTACACTATGTCAGGGCCTCTATTGTGGGTGTGCTCGCCCGTTTTAGTGTCTTCCCACTTTTCCTCACTCTCCGTATATTTTTCCTATTTTTCTGGAGGTGTATGGACTGTCAGTTGCCTTCATGAGCTGCCCAACTGCTTTGGTGCTACCCGGCCACTTCCTCAGTACTGGCCGATTGGACTTATACTGGCCGATTGATGTTGTTGCTATTCGTGAGCAATCAGGCTGTTGTCGGCCTGTTTATGGGCTGGCCGACCAGCAGCTAGGGGCCATATAACATGGCCCCTTGCCTCCACACTCCATTCTGTATATTTTCGGGATTTTCTATGGTGTATATAGCAAAGTTACTCAGCTTCGCTCTCTCTTTCATCTGTGTCTTGCTCTCTATAGTAGTTGTCTTCATTTCCGTTGTGCATTCTGACACGGTATTAGAGCCCGCTTGGAAACAGTGAGAGGTCGCTGATTTGAGGTGTTGATTGGAGACTGTTTGGGCTGTACGGGACTTGGAGAGTAGAAGATGGCCATCACCGTTGGACAGCCACCTTGCATTTTTTTTGCAGCCTCTTCTTCTTCTTTTTTCCCACCCGTCCTTCCTTCACAAGACCTTGTGAATCCTTGCGATGGCAGATTTGCTTGAGATGGTTGAGAAGCACGTGAAGATCCCAACACTCCCCATATTCCTGGTGGACCGACAGTTGGACGGGAACAACTACAGCATATGGAAGGTAATGATGGAGTCTATTTTGGAGTCTTATGACTTGGCTGATTTCATTGTTGTTGGGGTTCCACGGTCGGAGTTGGAAGATGGGGAGTTACCCTCTATACGAAAGGAACGGGAGGCACATGCACAGTTACGGGATCGTGTTAATGCTTTAAACTGCACACCACAGGTGATCAATCATATAAAGCATATGACGCTAGCCAGAGGGATTTGGTAGCATTTGGCTTCTTTGTACAACAGGGTATCACCCATGAAGAGAATCTCCTCAGAAGTTCAGATTCGGGTGATGAATCCTGCAAAGTCGTCGACGATGCGGGAGCACATCAAGAAGTTGCAAGCTCTTCAGCAGGAGGTTCTCTAGGCGGGGAAGAGATATCGTCTGAGGATATGGCCATCATGTTGTTGTTCCACTTGTCCTTTCAGTACTCGGCATTTTACTCCTCTTTGATCACCAGTGTGGCAGGCTCAGCACCATCACATGGGAAAAGCTTGTGCCAATGGTCTTGGACCAGGAAGAGCGATTTACGAACCCTCCACAAGGCAGAGGTTCTGAGGCCTTGACTGGCCAGCGGTCGAAAGGTCGTAATAACAACAACAAGGACAAAGGAAAGTCTTCATCGGAGAAGTCTTCTGAGAAGAAGCCCGATTCAGACCGCGAGAAACTGAAGGCCGAGAGGACCTATAATGATTGTGGTAAGAAAGGCCACTATTGGAGGATGTGTCCCAAGCGGACTGGGAAGAGTGCTGATTCTTCAGCTTTAGCTACAAAGACTCCAGCCTTTGTGCACTTGGAGATGTTGGACACCGATGCTTCATCTTCTTCGAGTGAGGAGGCAGTTGTCTTCACCGCCAAGGATACTCGGAAATGGATTCTTGATAGTGGTGTTTCCAGGCACATGACTCCTTCCCGTGGCTTCTTTCAGGATCTTAAACGGCAGTCAGGTCGCATTTTCATTGGCAACAATTCTGACATACCTCTTCACAGTGAGGGCCGGATGGAGATCATTCTCGACGGCAGAGGGGGGAAGCATTCCTCTCGTGTTCCTTACGTTCTCGCACTTGGTTTTCATTTGTTGTTAGTGCATGAGGTTTGCAAGACTGGCTTCTGGGTGGAGTTTGAGGAGCTCTGTGGGACTGAGAGACTGGCCAGGTTGTTTGGAAAGGCGGAGTGGAGAATGGTATATACAAACTCTCAGCACTCTCCTCATTGACAGACTCTCTAATTGGTGAACTTGTGGCACTTTCGGTTTGGCCACTTGAATGTGGATGTGTTGTGGTGAGCTTTCCGGGACCAGATGGTGGTTGGCTTGCGAGGTGTAGGCAGCAGGCAGGGACGCTATAGTTCTTGTATTCGTAGTAAGTAGCACAGGGAATCTTTTCCAAAGCAGGCTTCCAGGTGGGCTTCGAAATCTTTGGAGTTGGTACACATTAACTTTTGTGGACCTATGCAGACGCCATCCTTGTTTTTGCTCGGTTCAAGGAGTGGCATGTGATGGTGAAGAAAGAGTTTGGCTTGCAGATAAAGATTCTTAGGACTGACAAAGGAGGAGAGTTTTCTTCCAATGCATTCGTGTGGTTTTGTGCGGAACATGGCATCAAGCTGGAGCTGGCCAATACAGGTTCGCCTTCAGAGAATGGACTGGTTGAGCGTAAGAACATGATTGTGGTGGAGATGGTGAGGACGATGCTGGAGCATCGTGATCTTCCTCGTCTACTTTGGGGGGAGGTTGTGGCTACGGCTGTCCATATCCTCAACCGTTCTCCAACGACTTCAATACTGAATATGACTCCCTTTGAGGCGTATTTTGGCAGGCTACCAGATGTCTCCCATTTCTGTGTGTTTGGGAGTGATGCATATGTTCACATTCCAAAGAAGCAGAGGGGGAAGCTTGACTCAAAGTCCCAAAAGCTTGTTTTTGTGGGATTTAACTCTCTTTCCAAGGGATACAGGTTGTATGATCTAGAGAGGAACGAGGTCGTCGTCGTCAGCAGAGATGTGGTTTGCATGTTCCAGTTTCCAGTGTTGATGAGCCGCCACTCCTTGGAGACCCATATGGTTCCCAGTCGATTGTTTTGGTTGGACAGCCTCAGTCAGAGGAGGTTGAGCCCGCGGCTGGAGATGAGCCCCTGCAGGCAGCAGGAGGCTCCGCGTTCTGTTCGAGTACCTAGGTGGTTGGTAGACACCCTTCAGGAGTCGGGTGTTGCGGAGTTTCCCTCCAAACGGACCACAGAGGACAGACCTCGAAGATCGCACAGAGTTCGTGACAAAAGTCATTCAGCAGAGCTCTTACAGGTAAACTATGCTTTGATGTCTCGTATCATGCGGGACAAAGAGCCCACTTCTGTCAAGGAAGCCCTTGCACAGGATACTTGGAGGAAAGCCATGTAGGTGGAACTAGATGCCACAGAGAAGAATAAAACTTTGGAGTTGGTGCCGAGGCCGTTGAAACGGTCTGTCATTGGTGTCAAGTGGGTCTTTAAGACCAAGTATATGTCAGATGGGTCGGTGGACAAACACAAAACCAGACCTGTGGCTAAGGGTTATGCTTAGCGGCTTGGCATCGACTATGAAGATACCTTTGCACCGACAACGAGGATGACCAGGATTTAGACCGTTCTTGCCCTTGCTTCTTCTCAGCGGTGGCCCGTATTCCAGATGGATGTGAAATCTGCGTTCCTTAATGGTGACCTGTAGGAGGAGGTGTATGTTGAGCGCCCTCCAAGCTTTGAGGTTCCAGGATCAAAAGGGACGGTTTACAGGTTGCGGAAGGCCTTGTATGGTCTTAAGTAGGCTCCCAGGGCATGGAATCAGAAGATTGATTCCTTCTTTCCACGCATTGGATTTCAGAGATCAGTTGCAGATCCTAACTTGTATCTCTTTCGGGAAGGCGGCATGGTCACGTTGATCATCCTTTATGTGAATGACTTCATTCTCATTGGCGGTCATGTGGAGCACATTGCAGTGACGAAGGCTGCCTTATCAAAGGAGTTTGAGATGACCGATTTAGGCTTACTCCACTTCTTCTTGGGATTGGAGATCTTGCAGACCCAGAGGGGGTTCTTTGTCTCTCAGCAGGAGTATGCCTTTGAGTTGCTTGAGGCCTTTGGGATGGAGAACTGCAAGCCTATCACGTCATCGATGGACCCGAACACAAAACTTATAGTTAATGATCCTTGTGAGCCAGTTGATGCCTCTCTGTACTGGAAGCTGGTTGGTTCATTGATATGGTTGCTGAACACCAGATTGGACTTGAGCTTTCCTGTGGGATCGTTGAGCTCGTTTATGCAGACGCCATTGAAGTCTCATTGGGACGCAGGATTGCGGATCTTGCGGTATCTGCAGGGTACGAAGGATCTTGGACTCTTCTACGCCATTGGAGGTGAAATGAAGGACCGAGTTCGACTCCAAGGTTGGAGTGACTCAGATTGGGGAGGAGATCCAGACACAAGGAGATCTACATCAAGCTACAGTTTTACCCTCAGCTCAGGAGTTGTTTCATGGAGCTGCAAGAGGCAGCCAACTATTGCCTCGTCGTCTACAGAGGTAGAGTACTGGGCTGCTTGTGGTGCTTCTCGCGGTGCTGCTTGCGAGGTTGTGGGGTTGCGGAGGTTGCTTGGCGAGATTGGGTTTCCATAGAAGGAGCCCACGGTCATCTAGTGCGATAACCAGAGCTGTATTGCAATTGCTCGGAACCCGGTCTTCCAAAGCACATAGAGATACCAGATCACTTTGTTCGTGAGAAGATCTTGGCTGGTGACATCTTGCTTCTTTATTGTTCGCGACGGAGGACAATGCGGCGTGAGAGAGTGCACAGAGCGGAAGCAAAGGGCACTAGAGTGTGCTGAATAGAGAGCGCAAGAGAGAGAGAGATATGGAGCAACTATGCTGAATATACTGAAGCAAAAGTCCCCATAGATAGTCTCATAAGTGAGGGAGCAAAATATGTACAAGACTAAATGAAAAGTGAGGCCAGCCCCACCTATTTATAGGTGAGGAGTGCTGGCTGATTGGGACTGAATATGCTAGCCGACTGGAGCAGATGAGCTGGCCGACTAGTAAAATACCGGATCATGAAACTCCAGAGGGAGTAGTTAGATCCATCCAACTTGTCCTCCTGGGTCAACAAAATATACCTGCAAGCAAACCAAGCACCAATGTGCACTGCCAGGCAACCAAATGTCCTGTGCAAATGTATGCCTGCAAACCAAAGCAAGTGTAAACCTGCACCAAATTGTCCAATTACACACAATGTGTATACATACGCAACAAATCACAGCATGCTCCAATCTGAAAATCCCCAATTTTTATGCACTCCAATCGCTTCAATGTGCATTTAATTGGCCAATTTTCACAAAAGCCCCAAATTTCTACAACTGAAAGAGGTTCAATTTGCCGATTTTGACCTCAATTTTGAAAACCCCCAAATTGCAATTTTTCAATTTGGCCTCAAATTGAGAAATCCCCCAAATTGCACTTGCAACTTTCCTTTGAATTTGACCTGCACAGAAGTGTCCGCAAAATTTGAATATTTCAATGCATATTTTCACTCACATGTAAAGTGCCTGCAGGCGAGTGTAGTACGGATGGCAGGGACTTCTCTTGCAGGCGTCAGTCCAGGTCCAGATGTGTTGCTTTGCTTGCAGGCGGCAGGCCAGGTGCAGGTGTCGGGGCACGCAAGCGCGAGCAGAGGCGGGCTGCTCGCGCAGGTGCCACTAGGGGTCTGAGCGGCAGGGAGCCGCTGGAGCTGCACAGAGCGGAGAGGCCAGGCGAAGGGTGCGAATAGTGCGGACGGAGGTGGTAGGCGCAGGGCGAGCGCGCAGGTGCAGACGGAGGCCGCAGGCAAGCCGGAACGGGCGGGAGCCAATAACTGGGCACGCGCTGGAGGTGGTAGGTGCAGGACGAGCACGGGAGTCGTTGGCGGGTACGCACGGGAGTCGACGGACGGCTCTGGGCGGCCAGGGGAGCAGCGAAGGCGACCGGAGGGGAGAAGCGACGGTGGCCCGGCCGGAACGAGGCAATGATGTGTCGGCGGTGGCTCTTGGCGGCCGGAATGCAACGTCGAAGGCAGCCGGAGCGGAACAACAAGGGCGGCCGGAACGGAACCGTGACGGAGTGGGGGCGCTGCTGGGCGGCGGCGGGCTTATGCGCACTATGGCCGCCCGGCTAGGCATGGAGGTGCCGCCTGCGGGCTGAGCGGCGGCGGTGGGCTCCCCACTAGTGCCGCCGGCTTCTTGTGGCCGGAACTAGCTGACGCTGGCAGAGGCGATGGAACTGCCGACCGGAATCGACGGACGAAACCTGCGTCGACAGAACTGTCGGACGGACGGCGACGGAATTCCGCAGAGCGACGGAAATCTGTAGGTTTTCTTCCAGCGGCAGAATTTCAGGGCCAGCTCCCAGCTCCCAGCTCTGATACCAATTGTTGGGTGTTGGACTCACACACTCACACACACAAACCTGCACATTAGGGTTAGGTGCAAGATAGAGAAGCTCACACACAGAAATGAGAGAGAGAGAGAGAGAGAGCCAAAAGTGTGGTATCCACAAAATGCAAGTCAACCCTTGCATGTGTGCCACATCCATATAATATAGAAGTACAAAATAAGTGTCCTTTCACACTTGATGTCCAAGGGGAAAAACCACATGGGAAAAAGTGCCCTTGGTTAAGCCCTGTTCACACAAATAGCACTACCATAAGTGAGCATATGCCTACAACAACCTGTGTCTGTTCCATCTCAAGGAAAACCCTTGAAGTATGGCTGAGATTTGCTGTAATTCAGTACAGCCAGCCAAAAGACAAGCGAGTAGAGGAAGTCGACCATGAGTCGGCCAGCTGTCTGGCAGCAGTAGATGGAGTCGGCCAGCTCTCTTCCTTGTTGTTCAAGAGCCCTATGTTCCCTAGAGAAGAAGTAGATCAGCTCTCTTGGCTGACCTTCCTTACTGCACACCCCAAGCACCTAGAAAAGCAACTCGTGTCTGGCAAAAATAGCCCCCAAGGTAACTTTTAGCAACTTGTGCGTTTCTGGTCTATGCTTGGGTGACCAAACCTAAAAATTGGTCTTGGTTCATTAAAATAGTCCAGCCCGATGTGAACTCTCTTATAAATTATAAGTTTGTTTGCCCAAACTTTAATGAATGTGAACCTGCAACCATAGACTTTAGTAAACAAAGAAATAATAATTAAATAAGGTTGAGTGTGCACACTTACCACTTGCAAAACACATAAAATTCACCGCCTTAGTCCCAAACAGGTGTGCACACCTGCGTCCATGGGTTGTCCTGGTGTCCGCGATGCTTGTGGACATTCACAGGCAAAATACCATGCAATGTTGAGACAAACAAAACAAGTCACACATGCAAGTGCATTTCAAAGGCAAATGCTTGTGCGCGATAATTTGGATTAAATCTCCCAACTTGCCATCTTGTACACCAAAACTGTCGCGACCATTGGCACCACCCATGTTGGATCCAAATGTTGTTCTCACTAGAGCCATTGCCCTTACATGAGCCCAACTAACTCACTAGGATCACCAACCCTTTTATGAGTTAACATACTCACTGAAATGAGTCACCAACTCTTTCATAGTTTATGTAGACACTAGGGTCACCAACCCTTACATGAATGCATAACTACAGTCGTCAGAGTCGCCAACTCTTCTTACTGACTTAGAGTCACCAACTCAAATTCCTCATTAAAGTCACCAACTTTTACATAAGTGAATCCATCATGCTCCAAGAAATCCTTCCGCATGGCATAGATGTCTGGAGGATTTTGACATCTTCTAATATGGGACGTGCACATAAGCAACACAACTAAAAACACGTAGATGAGAAACAGAAGGCTTGTGTCCTGTAAAAGCCTCCTCCGGAGTCATCCCCTCAACCGCTTTTGTGAGAGAGCGGTTAATGAGATAAACTGAGGTAGCCACAACTTCACCCCAGAAAGCAGAGGGAGACTTGAATGATGCAACAAAGAATGAGCCATCTCTTTTACGGTCCGGTTCTTCTGTTCCACAACTCCATTCTGCTAAGGAGTGTAAGGAACTGTGGTTTGTCGGTGAATGCCCTTTGACGCAAGGAAGTTATCAAACGGTATAAACTCGCCACCATTATCTGTTCGGAGAAATGAAACTGTATTCCTAGACTGATTTTTTACCATCGCGATCGAAGTCTTGAAATTAGTGAAAGCATCTGACTTGTGAGCCAGAAAACATACCCAGACTCTGCAAGTGAATCATCCACAAGAAGAAGAAAATATCGAGCCCCTCCAAGAGACTTAACCTCCATAGGTCCATCAAGATCTGCATGTATAGGCTCCAGTCTTCGGGTTGCTCGATGAGTGGCCTCCTCTGGAAACGCATCTCGATGATGCTTGCCCATCATGTATGATGAGCAAATGCGTGAAAGAGACGTGAGCTGAGGTAGTCCGTTGACAACCTGCTGAGAATGGAACTTCTGTAAGGCAGCAATGGGTACATGACTGAAGCGAGAATGCCACAGAGAAGTATCTGCCTTAGAAACCAAAGCCATCAAGGGGGAGAAAAGCTGATGAATATGTTAGTCAGTGCAAGGGATCTGGGAAGAAAAATTGGTGATCTTGTAGAGATCCCCATTATGGACTCCATTGGCAACAACCAAGAGAGTCTTCCTGTCAATCACTTCAATGACCTCATCAAAGTACACACCAAGTCTCTTCTGAGAAGCTTTGTATAGTGAAAACAGATTTTTGGAAATCCGTGGTACATACAAAACATCATGTAAGGTGCAAGGTGGTTCCAAATGTAGTGAACGATACATTTAGTACGTTTGGAAAACGTGCTGAAAAGATTCCAAACGTAGTGAATGCTGCCCCGATATATATATATATATATATATATACAAAATTTATAGTTTACTTATAAAATTTTGAAATATAAAGTTTGAAGATTCATCAATGAACATTAAAGCACTTACTAATACTATATAACCTTTAGTTTCAATTTTGTGGGAGTGAGAGAGGGAGAGACTTGAGCGTCTGAGAGAGAGAGAGAGAGAGAGAGAGAGACTTGAGCGGCGCATAGAGACGCCCGCAGGAGAAGACTTGAGCGCCACACAGAGGCTGCCACACGCACGTACAAAGGCTGCTCAGAGGCATCCGTTTTTTTAACGAATAAAATCAAAAGTGCACGTTCACTATGTTTCCAAACGTTAGTGAACGTTCCAAACGTTTGGAATGTTTCGATTACATCCAAACGTAGTTTGAATGCAACTATGGTAAGGTGGCAGAAGAACCCAAAGAAACATTACCAACACCGGTGACATGAAGCAAAGAGTTGTTGCCGATACAAACTAAAGAAGAGAGAGTCTGGTAATCCTCCAAGATATGGGCTTGATTGGTCACGTGTGTAGAAGTACCACCTTCACCAACCCATTCCATCGCTTCAGGTGTGTCACTGACCTCTTTTGGAGAAGTCATCGCTATGATCACGAAGAGTGAATCTTGATGTATCTGTCATGGCAGTTTGCTATGTATGTAACTTTGGCAGATCCCTTCTGTGAAACTTTATCCTTGCCCTTATCTTTGGTGTTGTCCTTGTCAGATGCTTTGGAAGCATCTTGGGCTTTATACTTGGCTTTGGCTGCTCGAGAGTCATCATGACGAGCAAAGCAGCGAGCTTCAGTATGACCTGTCCTGCCATAGTAATCTTGTTCAGTGCTTTTGTCCTTGGGCTCCTTTGAATCCTGTTTACTCTTGCCTTTGCCTTTGTTTTTGTTAATGTTGTTGTTGGAGGTCCCTTTTCCACCTTTGCCTTTGCCCTTGTTAGAGGCAACAAAAGAGACTCAAACTTGCCTTTTCCGTGAAGCATGCACTTGTTGTGGAGATAACTCACGACTTCCTCAAAAGGGGGGAGAGGATCACGGAAATAACTTTATCCTTAAAAGAATCAAAGGAAGCAGGCAATTTACCAAGAAGTTTATGGATGGGATTGTTGATGGTGCTCCCATACTCCTCAAGCTGCAGCTTGATAGGGTGAACTCTCTAATCTTTTCAATCAAGTTATCTGACTTATTGATTATAAGCTTCTCCATATCTGACTCCAATTTGGCAATCTTTATTGTCGAAACTTTCCCATACCTCCTTTGGATCTCCGTCCACATCTGATGAGCATTACTTCGGGTAGAGACAAACTGTGCTTGTATGGTGGGAGTCATGCAATGGATGATGATAAGATGAGCCCGAGCATCCAATATGCTTCTCAAAGCAGGGTTCACCAAGTGAGGTGTGGAGATAGCCATCCACACACCGGCTCCTACCAACAATAACTGAGTGTAGAAAGACCATGTATGATAGTTGGTTGCTGTAAGCTTCATGGAGTCAGTGACTTGGGGAGGATTGTAGGATGGTATATGCCATATGGGCAGGGGTGGGAGCAAGACCTGGATGAGAGAAATTCAAAGAAGAAAGATTGGGAAGAGGAACCACTTGGAGAGCGGGAGCAGGGGATCCAAGCAATGAAGGAGTTGGAGTATCCACGGGAGAAGGAGCAGCAGTAGAGAAATCTCCTGAAGCCATGTCCTCTGACAAGAAACTGAGCAACAGTAGAGAAATCTCCTGAAGCCATGTCCTCTGACAAGAAACTTTCTTTGAAGAAAGAGGGCTGTAAAAAACAGCAAATAGCCTCCTCTGAAGCTGTGCACAGCAAGAGGAGAGAAAGAAGAGAGGGAGGAAAGAGAAATAGAGAAAGCAAATCTCTCAGGAATCTTGTCCTCACCACCTAGAAGAGAGCTTCAGCCTCCAACAGCAAAAACGCAGCAGTCCAACAGTACAGATGCAGAAAAAACGCAGCAATGATGAAGCCTCTGCTCCAATCAGGAAAGCGCAGCAATTCCTTACGTGTAGGTCAGCGTTTGGCTCTGATACCATGAAAGAAAGAGCATCATAGGTTGTAGGTGCAAAGCACAAATTGTAGAAGGCTGGAAACAGTTGATTATTGCTGAAAATGAGCACGAGGGAAGCCCGTAGGTGCTTACAAGCATAAGAGACTGTTGCTACAGCCAATGACCTCCAACAGATATGCAAGAATGAGATGAAAAGTGAGGGGAAGGGTGAGCACCCTTATATACCCCTCCAGAGAGCTGGTCGGCCAGCTGTAGGAGGCCGACAGCTGTCCAGTAGCATAAAATGCCTAAAAAATGGTAGAAAAATCGCAAATAATATCTGCCAAGTATGCCAATGCAGGGTCTCATAAATTGACCAGTACAAGCATGAAAAAGGTGATGTAGACCCTTTGGAAATGATATATAGTCCAACACTCACTGTACTTACATACATATACAAACGACCAAGTATTTACAAGACCGGTAGAGCTTAGCATAACTTTGAACCTCTAGATTCTTTCCACGCGTTAAGCACAGTAAAAGGTTGTAGAGCATAGTGTTTTGTACCGTTACATGATAAAATTTGGAGTTTAATCTCGCATGAAGAGAGTCCTAGTCTATAACATGGCAAGGAAGATTGTCACCACTTTTCTGGAAGTTGGATTGGGAGTTTGGGCATTGATGCATGTGACGTCCAGTATGTGACATGTATTCAGTATGTTCACATGTATTCAGTGGGAGACACGATTATACTAACCACTTTGAGTGGCTTTGCAGATAGACAAGGGAACTCTCTCAACATGCTCTTTTCTCCAGAGTTGTGGTGTGCATACGCTAGGTGTTTGGCGAGCCGTGTGCGATTGCAGTAAAAGTTCACCTTCAATGTCAGGATCCGGTCCAAATCTTGCCTGATTCTTTTCATGCATTCTTGAGAGAGACTCTTGAACGAATTATATGAGTAACCTTCACATTTTCTTGTTTCTTTGCATCCAAAAGTTTTGTTTTTGTGAATTAAATTATTTGTACCACCCCCAATGCAATTTTCAAATATGCTTTAAAGGGGGCATTGGAGCTCTTTAATTGCTGTTTTTGTTATTTTGCATGCTAAAGGGACAAGGTCATTGAGTTTACAGATCGGTAGGGATGCACCAGGGGTGGAGTAGGTGCACACATGTGATGGGAGATTTGAGTGCCTCAAGGCAAAGCCCTATGGAAACTACAGGGTGAGAACAGATGTAGCAAGGTGTAGACAGCAGGAAAAGAAATATAGCATGGACAAAGGACGTAAGGTTTCGGCCTGTGTAAGGGCTTGTTTGCAGCCCATAGGCAGCACCTAAGGGCCTTTGGATGCCCAAACAGGAGAAACCCCAGGCTGATAAGCAGCAAGGGGAGAGACTTACCCCATAAAAGGGCCTTCCACCCCCCTATTGTTGTCTCGTAGCCCTGAGCATGCGAGCAGAATTTAGCTAGCATCTGGAGTCCAGAACCAGTCCAGAAACTTAGCAAAAACAGAAAAGATCTGCCGGCCTTAGGATCTGGTACAGCAGGCTGACAGGGCATTGTCTGAAAATGCTCCAATTTGGCAATCCGTCCCTGACATAGGCTGCTCGCTTGGGCTTAGATGGCCAAAACCTGCTGGATCTGCACCATCTGAACACTATCATTGGCAAGGCGGCCTCCACATGTCCATTTCATAGAGTAAGACATTACTAATGTATCAAATGATTTTTTTTGAGAGGCCATCTTTTGATCCCTGCATGATTGCGTGTATTTTCAGAAGAACAAAGCACCACATGTTGTTTGAGAGAGAGAGAGAGAGAGAGAAAGAAAGAAAGAAAGAAAGAAAGAAAGTTGTATTAACGTCTTCAAAAGGAAAATGACCTATGAGACCAAAAGGTTACATCATATCCATGAGGTACATCATCTTGGGTACATTTGCAGGTCCTTGTCGTCAGTGAATCGTTGGGCATCACAGAAGCTTGCCTTTCAGTGGAGGTTTGCTACAGCAAGCTTGGGACAGGTTGTCAATTACCTTGGGACATGGCTAATAATGATGTATTTGGGATGCTCTCTGCTAAGGACAAGCTTGATGGGACTAACTATCCCATGCCGGCATATATGATGAAGCATGTACTGATTGCAAAGAATTTGTGGGTATATGTATTTGGTGCTAAGTTAAGTCTTGCTAGTCTTGCTAGCACATTAGGAGGATTCATTGTTGGAATGAGTGATTCTGGTTCTAGTGGTGGTACACGTGATACTTGACAGTTCACTTGTCTCTCTACGGTTCTCAATGGTTTGCTTGAATCCTATCAAGGATTTGCTACCACTCTTCGAAATATAGATTTGTACACATTTGATGATTGGTAGAGCTCTTGTTATAGGAAGAGCAATCTCGTTCCAATTGGAATAACATGGTTGCTATAGATCAGGCTTTTGTTGCCTCCTATCATGGCAAAGGAAAATCTGGGGTTGGTTCTAGTGCTAAACCTAAGGGCAAAGCACAAGCCCATTCAGATCCTCCTAAGTCTAAAGAGGAGAAGAGTGAGAAGAAGAAGAGATGCAACTATTGTTGGAAACCTGGTCATGTAATTGAGGAATGCAGGAATTATAAAGAGAGAGAAAAAGAAGCAGTAGCAAGGTCTCAAACTCGAGTTTTCTGATCATTGTACCTGGAATTCGCAAGAATCTTATTTTTTGTCTCAGCACTTGCAAAAGCTGGTCTCAAAATCGAGTTTTCTGATCATTGTGATGGGAGAATTAATTAGGGATCCCAGAGAGGGTACTTACAGATCCCAGTCTCGCTGAGGACATTGAGAGGATCTGGCATGATAGTCAGTGCTCTGACCAGGATGCAGCGGGCCAGTGTGCCGAGGGACTCATTGATCTTAGCTCTTTTCTACACGCTGCAGCTTTGACACGACTGGGAGAGATTCGCGAGCGGGAGCAACGCCTGAGACGCAGCCTTGCTTCGCTACAGCGCCTTCAGGAGCAGCAGCCTGCATGTGAGTGGGTGGCGTCCCAGCTGAGCCAGGCATGCCAGGAGGTTAGAGAGGTAGAGGAGCAGAGACATGAGTTTTACTATCGTCGTCAGGCCTCTCAGTGGACGCAGCTTGGTGATAGAGTGACTGGAGAGTTTTTTGAGATCACTGGACCCCGTCATGCGCGAGCAGGAGTCCGCCAGCTTGGTAGACCGGATGGATCGGTAGCTACTGAGCTCGGGGAGATCAGAGCCATTGCCACTGCATTTTATAGTGACCTGCTTTCTGCGGAGCCAGCCACTGAGGATCGAGATGTTTGCAGACAGACTGTGTGGGCCCATGTGCAGAGGAGGGTCACAGACCATATGCGTACAGTTCTAGGTGCGCCTCTGTCAGAGACTGAGCTTGCCGAGGCCTTGAGGGTCCTCCCGCGACATAGTTGCCCAGGGGAGGACGGTCTGACGCCGGCCTTTTTTATGCGCTATTGGGACCTTTTGGGGCCAGGCCTCCGCAGGGGCTTTCAGCATGTTTTGGACACTGGGGTGATGCCGCAGAGCTTTTCAGAGGGCTTGATCTATCTTATCCCCAAGGGGGAGGGAGTATCAGATGACATTCGGCATTGGAGGCCTATTACGATCCTCAATACTGTCTACAAGGTCTTAGCAAAGGCCTTGAGTTTGAGGATCCAGCCCTTCCTGGGGGAGTTGATTCATGCTACTCAGACAGGATTTGTCAAGGAGCGCAGTATCCTTGACAACATCTTTACTTTCTGGGAGGCGACGGCCCGAGCTAGATTTCTTGGCGAGGACTTGGTCGTGATGCTTCTCGATTTTGAGAAGGCATACGATAGAGTTGATTGGGGTTTCTTAGAGGGCACTATGCTTCGCCTGGGCTTTGAGCCAGGATGGATCAGAAGGGTGGCAGCTCTGTATTCCACAGCTCGCAGCCAGGTGCTGATTGCAGGAGGACGGGGGCCGAGTTTTGAGCTGACTAGATCAGTTCGTCAGGGGTGTCCTCTCGCCCCTTTCCTTTTTCTCTTCTTTGCGGAGGCTATGAGTATGTATTTGACGGCAGAAGAGGTTGGTTTGAGAGGACTGCAGCTCCCAGTCCGGGGGGAGGACCTGCTTGATGCTGAGTTTGCAGACAACACGGGCTTATTTTTGCATGGCCATGAGGCCAATCTTATTCGGGCTGAGCAGTCGCTCCAGGTTTTTAGTGCAGCTTCGGGAGCATTGATCAATTGGCGCAAGACAGTGGCCTTTTGGATCAGTAGTGCTCCCACTCCGGCATGGAGCCCGGACCCCAGTTTTAGATGGATTCCTCCAGGCATAGCAGTGCGATATTTGGGATGCCAGATTGGCCTAGATTTGTCACCTGAGCAGCAGATTGCCCCGCTTCTTCTGAGCATTCGGAAGAGGCTATTGTATTGGAGTACAGCTCGACTATCCTTGGCTGGGAGGGTGGTGGTGGCAAATCAGGTGCTGTTAGCGACCATGTGGTACATTACGTCTTGCTGGATTTTCTCGAGCTCTTGCATCAGCCAGGTACAGAGGCTGATCAGGAACTTTCTGTGGTCTGGGCGGGACAGTCAGCCAGCTCGGGCAAAGGTTGCATGGGCAGTTATTACACTCCCGCTGGCTCAGGGCGGTTTGGGCATTATAGATCCAGTCGATCAGAGTAGAGCCTTATTGGAGAAGCTTATTGTTCGGGGGTTGCTTCCAGACGTTGAGCCTTGGAAAGAGCTCCTCTTGCAGCGGCTGCAGGCTCGGGCGCCCCCAGCAGGGGGTACTTGGGCACCAGAGATTCGCTGGATCTTCATAGAGATGAGGAGGACAGGCCTCAGTAGAGGATGGGAGGACAGATTTGCTTTGAGTATCCTGAGAGCTTGGGAGCTGCTGAGACCGGGGCTCTCTCAGCGACCTCCTTCTTGTGTTGAGGAGCGGGCCAGACAGCCGCTCATCTGGAGCCCAGCGGTTCGCACGGAGTAGGGTCATATGCTGGGTTCTCGGCCTCGTCTAGCCTGGGGACCTTTAGCGGCAGGCCCAGCTCGTAGTTTTGGAGACTGGCAGGCTTTCTGCAGTCTACCAGAGGAGATCCAGGTGGAGAGGCTAAGTCACTTCAGAGGGGGGTTGATTATGAGGGATGATATTCAGGAGGCACTCACAGAGGAGTGGTTCACGCCTCTCGAGCCAGTGGCCCCACGGTGGATGAGAGCCTTCACACAGTTGGAGATCCTGATTGCTGTCAGAGCTAGCACTGAGGATGGCAGATGCCTCTACTATGAGATTCAGGATGAGGGCAGACTCCAGAGAGTGGAGGTGGAGTCGCCTTTGGTTGTAGAGTGCACCTTTCAGAGGATTCGGGTAGTGGCCGCCGCTTCTCGGAAGTGGCATATTGACCCCGACCCTGCTGATGTGCTCCCGGATTGGCGCATATGGGCATATGCAGCGCGCCCCTTGGCCCGGCTACAGTGGGACCCCGGGGAGTACGAGTGGCATGATCCTTATGCATCCCTTGAGGCCACAGAGATCAATTTTTTCCAGTATACTGTTCGGCTGGGGCGGCATATTTTGACGGCAAGGAGGACGGTTTCTCCAGCGGCAGCGGGGCATTGGCGACTACAGGGACTCTCACAGGAGTTCCTGGAGGATTTCTGGGCTCAGCTCTGGGCTAGTCGACAGGCCCGCAGGATCTCGACTTTTCAGTGGCTGGTCGCCCACAGGGGCTCAGCAGTTGGCACTTGGCTTGTTTACAGCGGTCTTCCGGCGGCCTGCGTCCGATGCGGCCACCCTATGGAGACACAGAGACATTGCCTTTGGGATTGCCCTTAGGCACAGCAGATTTGGCTGCGGATGCTGCGGATGCTGGCCCCCCTCTCTCCAGAGGGTATGTTTACGTGGGGTGCCGCTGCTTGGTCGACTTCGTCAGGGCCTGCTATGGGCTATGAGATGGAGCAGGGCAGTCAGGCCATCAGATTTATTAGGGGCCAGCCTCGCCTGGTTCCGGCACCGGATTTCTCGTCCGCCAGCTGGACACAGGAGAGGGATTTACGATGGGAGCTCCTCAGCAACCTCACCATCTGGTTCACCTGGAGGGCCAGGTGCTTTACGGCCTTTGAGGGGAGATTGGAGCCACCAGCAGAGACTGTACGGGGGATTTGGCAGGAGTTGATCCACACCCTGCGAGGACAGTACGACCGCATCCGGGGAGACTCGGATGAGGCGATCTTACGGCGCCAGGCCTTTCACACCACTTGGCGCTGTGGCCCTTTCTACACCTTACACACGGGATCCCCCCGTTGGCACTATAGGCCACCTGTTTGGCTTCCCCCCCCCCCCCCTATTGTATGATTTAGCCGCTCAGTTCTTTGTACTGATGCTTGTATTTTGCAGCACCTAGGGAGAGTCTCCCGGGCTGCCATGCTGTATTCGCTGCTCTATCTCTCTTAGGAGCAGGAGAGATCTTTTGTAGCCCTACGGGCGTTTTTATATAACTAATGAAAGGATCTTTTCTCGGGAAAAAAAAAGAAAGAATTAATTAGGGTTAGGTTTCATGTGGGAGACATACACAGAGAGAAGAAAGAGAGAGAGAGAGAGAGTTGTGGGGATAAGTCAACTCAAGCTTGAGTGTGTGACTCCCCTATCACACATGTATATTGCACTAGTACACAGTGCACTTAGTACATTAAAAGTACTAAGTGTACTATGTACTATAACTTATGGGCTTGTACACACTATAAGGGTGGGCATAATGCCTTTACCCCAACAACCTCCCACTTACAGGCAAAGTGCCCTTAAATGAAGGAAAAGAAAAATCAGCATGTACATGATAATATACAAGGCCATATCAAGGCTGAAACTGGCCTCATCCAATGCCCATCAAGTGTCTGCAATGAGCAAACCGCTCCGGAGGCAAACTCTTTGTCAACAGATCAGCCGGGTTGTCATATGTATGAATCTTAACAAGCTGAATTTGCTTGTTCTCTATCACCTCTCTGATGAAGTGATACTTCACATCCACATGCTTCGTCTTTGCATGAAAGACAGGGTTCTTTGCCAACTGGATGGCACTCTGACTGTCACAATGCAACAATGGAATATCCCCTGTATAACCCAAATCAACCACTAACCGAGATAGCCATAATGCCTCCTTGCAAGCCTCTGTGGCTGCAATATACTCGGCCTCTGTAGTAGATAAGGCAGTGCACTTTTGCATCCTGGATATCCATGACACAGCACCTCCTGTGAATGTAAACACATAACCGGTAGTAGACTTCCGGTTATCTGGATGACCGGCATAATCCGAATCCGTGTAACCATGCACTAATGCATCCTGTTTGCCAAAGCAAATGCACATATCCTGTGTGCCCTTCAGGTATCTCATGACACCTTTCACTGCTTCCCAATGCTTCTTGCCAGGGTTGGCATGTATCTAGAAACCACTCTCACTGCAAATGCAAGGAGACTGCCACAAGCTGAAGCATACGGAATCTTGGCCATATCAGCCTTGCCACTATCTGACTGTGGGCTGTCCATAGCACTGAGTTTCACATATGGAGGCAAAGGAGTACTAGTCTTCTTCCCCCCGTCCATATTGAACCTCTGCAAAACTTTGCCAATGTATTCCTTCTGAGACAAATACAACACATGCTGATTTCTGTCCTGAAGTATCCGCATACCCAAAATGTGATTTGCATCACCCAAATCCTTCATATCAAAGGTTTGATGCAGCCTCTTCTTCAAGGCATCCATCTCTTTACGAGATTTCCCGGTAATCAACATATCATCAACATACAAGATGAGGATCAATAGACTGCTATCCAAAGCTTTCTTGGTGTATAAGCAATGATCTATGTCACTTCTCCTGAAATCCTGAGATTTCATGAATGTATCAAACTTATGATATCATTCCCTTGGTGCCTGTTTGAGCCCATAAAGACTCTTTTTCAGCTTGCATATAAGCATCTCCTTTCCATTCACTGCATAACCCTCTGGCTGTTGCATATATATCTCCTCATGGAGATCACCGTGAAGAAAAGCAGTCTTCACATCCATCTGAACCAAATCCAGATCATCATGAGCAACCAAAGCTAATACAGCTCTAAGTGTGGTCATTTTGACCACTGGAGAGAAGATCTCATCAAAGTCCACACCATATTCTTGCTTGAAGCCCTTAGCCACTAACCTGGCTTTATATCTTGGCTTTGCATCAGGTGCAACTTTGAGCCTGTAAACCCACTTGCATGGCAAAACCTTCTTGCCTGTAGGCAAATGCACCAACTTCCATGTTCCATTTTTGTGCAGAGAATCCATCTCTGACTTCATAGCACGCTCCCAAAGAGCCTTGTCTGCCCTCTATAAAGCCTCCTTATAACATGAGGGCTCCCCACAATCAGTGAGCATCAAGTAGTCAACCCCTGGAACAAACCTGTCAGGGGCTCTGGAGGGTCTTGTGGACCTCCGTACCCAATGACCATCATTTGCAGGTTGCTGTCCAGCCTGCATATCACCTATTGGTGGCTCCTGTTCCATGCCATAAGGTTGAAAAATCATGCCCGGTATCTCCTCTAACTGTGGCATATCATCCATAGGGATATTTTCTGCCATCTCTGGCTGTCCATTTGGACCATTTTCAGCACCATTTAAGGGCTGGTTTTGCTGCTGTAATGGCTGATTTACAGCCCTTGGTTGTTGTCCATGATGTCCATCATCATCAAAGATGACTCTGCTAGGCTCCTGTTGCCTTGCAGGCTTCTTATACATGCATGTTTCATCAAAAATGACATCATTGCTGCGTATAATCTTTCTATTCACGGGATCCCAAAGTCTATACCCCATTTCACCTCTGTCACCATATCCTAGGAATATGCATTTGTGAGACTTAGGATCAAGTTTGGTGCGCATTTCCCTGCGTATGTGCACATACGCAACGCAACCAAACACTCTCAAGTGCTTGTATGACGGAGGCTTCCCTGCCCATACTTCCTCTAGCACTTTCCCACCAAGCCTCGTGTTAGGTGACCTGTTTATAAGGTGAACGGCAAGTAACCAAAACGAGACAATTGCTCCATTCCCTTGACACTCATGTGTCCCAACCGGCTATGCCACATAGAGATTTCCGGCAGCTCGGTTGCATTTACATTAGCATGGTGACAAACATCTGCATGCATGAAGTAAAGAGTGTCCACCTTAGAGCCTCTGGCAACAACTAGTGAGCCCTTACTAATCTTCCACTCTCCACGACCAAATGTGGTAACATAATCAGCATCATCAAGCTGTCCAGTAGAAAGCAGGTTCTTTTTGATCTCAGGCACATGCCTGACATCATGGAGCATAAGCTGTGAGCCATCTGAAAACACAAGCCTCACATCACCTCTGCCAAGAATCTTGCATGCATGGTTATCACCCAAATAAACTACTCTTTCATTGCCAGTAGTATACCTGACAAACAAGTCTCTGCAACCTGTGGTTATTTGGGTGATAACCATGCATGCAAGATTCTTGGTAGAGGTGATGTGAGGCTTGTGTTTTCAGATGGCTCACAGCTTATGCTCCATGATGTCAGGCATGTGCCTGAGATCAAAAAGAATCTGCTTTCTACTGGACAGCTTGATGATGCTGATTATGTTACCACATTTGGTCGTGGAAAGTGGAAAATTAGTAAGGGCTCACTGGTTGTTGCCAGAGGCTCTAAGGTGGACACTCTTTACTTTATGCATGCAGGTGTTTGTCACCATGCTAATGTAAATGCAACCGAGCTGCCGGAAATCTCTATGTGGCATAGCCGGTTGGGACACATGAGTGTCAAGGGAATGGAGCAATTGTCTCGTTTGGGTTACTTGCCTTCTCTAAAGTTTTCAAGTTTTCAGTTTTGTGAGCATTGTATATATGGTAGGCAACTACAGTGCCCCCACAAGAAAGCTCTTGGACAAAAAGATGCTCAGTTAGAGCTTGTGCATACAGATGTATGTGAGATGCCTCAGCTTTCTTTGGGAGGGGCAAAATATTTTGTGTCTTTTATAGATGATGCCACACACAAGGTGTGGATTTATCCTCTTCGTTTGAAGAGTGATACATTCTCAGTGTTTGAGAAGTTTGTTGCTCTTGTTGAGAATCAAACTGGCAAAACACTGAAGGCTTTGCGTTCCGACAATGGTGGAGAGTATATGTCCAAACAGTTTCAGGACTTTTGTGATGCTAAAGGCATCAAGAGGGAGCTCTCTACTCCTTATGATCCTCCACAAAACGGGACAGCAGAGAGAATGAACAGGACCATACAGGAGAAGGTCCGTTCTATGTTGTCACATGCTGCGTTACCTCATGGTTTTTGGGCTGAAGCTGTTATGACAGCCGTTCACCTTATAAACAGGTCACCTAACACGAGGCTTGGTGGGAAAGTGCCAGAAGAAGTATGGACAGGGAAGCCTCCGTCATACAAGCACTTGAGAGTGTTTGGTTGCGTTGCGTACGTGCACATACGCAGGGAAATGCGCACCAAACTTGATCCTAAGTCTCACAAATGCATATTCCTAGGATATGGTGACAAAGGTGAAATGGGGTATAGACTTTGGGATCCATAAATAGAAAGATTATACGCAGCAATGATGTCATTTTTGATGAAACATGCATGTATAAGGAGCCTGCAAGGCAACAGGAGCCTGGCAGAGTCATCTTTGATGATGGTGGACATCATGGACAACAACAAAGGGCCGTAAATCAGCCATTACAGCAAGAGAACCAGCCCTTAAATGGTGCTGAAAATGGTCCAAATGGACAGCCAGAGATGGCAGAAGATATCCCTATGGATATACCACAGTTAGAGGAGATACCGGGCATGATTTTTCAGCCTTATGGCATGGAACAGGAGCCACCAATGGGTGATATGCAGGCTGGACAGCAACCTGCAAATGATGGTCATTGGGTACGGAGGTCCACAAGACCCTCCAGAGCCCCTGACAGGTTTGTTCCAGGGGTTGACTACTTGATGCTCACTGACTTGGGGAGCCCTCATGTTATAAGGAGGCTTTACAGAGGGTAGACAAGGCTCTTTGGGAGCGTGCCATGAAGTCAGAGATGGATTCTCTGCACAAAAATGGAACTTGGAAGTTGGTGCATTTGCCTGCAGGCAAGAAGGTTTTGCCATGCAAGTGGGTTTACAGGCTCAAAGTTGCACCTGATGCAAAGCCAAGATACAAAGCCAGGTTAGTGGCTAAGGGCTTCAAGCAGGAATATGGTGTGGACTTTGAGGAGATCTTCTCTCCAGTGGTCAAAATGACCACACTTAGAGCTGTGTTAGCTTTGGTTGCGCATGATGATCTGGACTTGATTCAGATGGATGTGAAGATTGCTTTTCTTCACGGTGATCTCCATGAGGAGATATATATGCAGCAGCCAGAGGGTTATGCAGTGAGTGGAAAGGAGAAGCTTGTATGCAAGCTGAAAAAGAGTCTTTATGGGCTCAAACAGGCACCAAGGGAATGGTATCATAAATTTGATACATTCATGAAATCTCAGAAATTCAGGAGAAGTGACATAGATCACTGCTTGTACACCAAGAAAGCTTTGGATGGCAGTCTATTGATCCTCATCTTGTATGTTGATGATATGTTGATTGCCGGGAAATCTCGTAAGGAGATGGATACCTTGAAGCAGAGGCTGCATCAAACCTTTGATATGAAGGATTTGGGTGATGCAAATCACATTTTGGGTATGCGGATACTTCGGGACAGAAATCAGCATGTGTTGTATTTGTCTCAGAAGGAATACATTGGCAAAGTCTTGCAGAGGTTCAATATGGATGGGGGGAAGAAGACTAGTACTCCTTTGCCTCCATATGTGAAACTCAGTGCTATGGACAGCCCACAGTCGGATAGAGACAGGGCTGATATGGCCAAGATTTCGTATGCTTCAGCTTGTGGCAGTCTCAGGTATGCCATGGTTGCTACTAGGCCGGACATTGCATTTGCAGTGGGAGTGGTTTCTAGATACATGGCCAACCCTGGCAAGAAGCATTGGGAAGCAGTGAAAGGTGTCATGAGATACCTGAAGGGTACACAGGATATGTGCATTTGTTTTGGCAAACAGGATGCATTAGTGCATGGTTACACGGATTCGGATTATGCCGGTCATCCAGATAACCGGAAGTCTACTACCGGTTATGTGTTTACATTCACAGGAGGTGCTGTGTCATGGATATCCAGGATGCAGAAATGCACTGCCTTATCTACTACAGAGGCCGAGTATATTGCAGCCACAGAGGCTTGCAAGGAGGCATTATGGCTATCTCGGTTAGTGGTTGATTTGGGCTATACAGGGGATATTCCATTGTTGCATTGTGACAGTTAGAGTGCCATCCAGTTGGCAAAGAACCCTGTCTTTCATGCAAAGACGAAGCATGTGGATGTGAAGTATCACTTCATCAGAGAGGTGATAGAGAACAAGCAAATTCAGCTTGTTAAGATTCATACGGATGACAACCCGGCTGATCTGTTGACAAAGAGTTTGCCTCCGGAGCGGTTTGCTCATTGCAGACACTTGATGGGCATTGGATGAGGCCAGTTTCAGCCTTGATATGGCCTTGTATATTATCATGTACATGTTGATTTTTTCTTTTCCTTTACTTAAGGACACTTTGCCTTTAAGTGGGAGGTTGTTGGGGTAAAGGCATAAGTTATAGTACATAGTACACTTAGTACTTTTAATGTACTAAGTGCACTATGTGTACTAGTGCAATATACATGTGTGATAGGGGAGTCACACACTCATGCTATTGGTGAGTTGACTTATCCCCACAACTCTCTCTCTCTCTCTCCCTTGTTCTTCTCTGTGTATGTCTCCCACATGAATTAACCCTAATTCCTGTTTCTCCCACACACCTCTGACATTCAAAGGAGTTTCTGGCGGAGGCTGTGGCACTCTTACAGGAAGGCACAAATCTCCTCATTCTTTTGGATTTCACTACATGGTGGATTGGCCACCAACCAGTGGAGATCGATTGTTGGTGTTAGCCCAACTTGCCCAAGATGTGCAGGAGCTTCAGAGATAGTTTATCACTGTCTATGGGAATGCAGGGAAGCACAGAGGATTTGGATCAGGCAAGGAGTTGCTCAGCGGGGTTGCCTTCAAGATTTGCCAACAGATTGAGGATACACCCCGCCGGTACAGAGATTGGTCAGTAAAGCTCAAGTCCAATCTGGTGTTCAACAACCATATTAATGAACCAACCAACTTCCGGTGTAGAGAGGCATCAACTGGTTCACAAGGATCATTTGCTGTAAGCTTCGTGTTCGGGTCCATCGGTGATGCGATAGGCTTGCAGTTCTCCATCCCAAAGGCCTCAAGTAACTCATGGACATACTGCTGTTGAGAGACAAAGAATCCCCTCTGGGTCTGCCAGATCTCCAATTCCAAGAAGAAGTGGAGTAATCCTAAATCGGTCATCTCAAACTCCTTTGACAAGGCAGCCTTCGTCACTGCAATGTGCTCCACATGACCGCCAGTGAGAATGAGGTCATCCACATAAAGGATGATCAACGTGACCATGCTGCGTTCCCGAAAGAGATACAAGTTAGGATCTGCAACTGATCTTTGAAATCTAGTCCGTAGAAAGAAGGAATCAATCTTCTGATTCCAAGCCCTGGGAGCTTGCTTAAGACCATACAAGGCCTTCCGTAACCTGTAAACCATTCCTTTTGATCCTGGAACCTCAAAGCCTGGAGGCTCCTCAACATACACTTCCTCCTGCTGCTGCAGGTCACCATTAAGGAACACAGATTTCACATCCATCTGATATACAGGCCACTGCTGAGAAGAAGCAAGGGCAAGAATGGTCTGAATCGTGGTCATCCTCGCTGTCGGTGCAAAGGTATCCTCATAGTCGATGCCAAGCCACTGAGCATAACCCTTAGCCACAAGTCTGACTTTGTGTTTGTCCACCGACCCATCTGACGTATACTTGGTCTTAAAGACCCACTTGACACCAATGACAGACCATTTTGACAGCCTTGGATTTTATTCTTCCCTGTGGCATCTAGTTCCACTTGCATGGCTTTCCTCCAAGTATCTTGTGCAAGGGCTTCCTTGACGGAAGTGGGCTCTTTGTCCCGCATGATATGAGACATCAAAGCATAGTTTACCTGCCACACACGGGCACGTGTATACGGAACCAATTCACTACTAAAACAGCATACATACATCAACCATTCCTGGCATATACATGATTACCATCATTGTGAAACATTACATGAGCATATACATCCTCCAAACATAAGCCAACTTGCACATGACACAGCACTAGGGGCTGAAGTTGGGCCAGCCCCCCGGCACACCCCCCCCCCCCCCCGCGGCAAGGTATCTTTATTAAGTATTTATATGTACAAGATGCGGGTGCCTGGAGAGTACACACTCATCCAGCCGACACCAGATTTATCCAACTATGAAAACATAGGTAAACACATTACCTGCAACTCCTCGGTCACCGACCACCCCTGTTGCAACACCCTCGGTCACCAACCAAGGCTGAGCGATCACCAACCGCTCCTGTAGAACACCCTCGGTCACCAACCAGGGTAGAGTGATCACCGACCACTCCTGTACTTTGATAGAGCGGTCACCAACCCTCTAACAAAGTGCTGCCCCAAACCTGCAAAACAGTAACCAGCCATGGTTTTGGCTCACTGGCCACCCACAGGTTCCACCAGATCACATCCCCAAGCTTGGTTCTTGTCTAGGGACATGTTTGCTCAAGTTTCATCGTGAGAAACCTCCTGCAAACCTGTAAAAACAGCCAATAATGGCCCTTACAACAGTCGGCCAGCTCCTGTAGAGACTCTGCTCACTCCGTCCGATTCCTATTCTCAGCAGAGAAGCCCAGAAACAGTCCCAACAGCCATGCGCAAGCTTCTGGAACAAAATCGATCAGTGTGCAGCCCTGTAGATGCAGTCGGCCTGCCTTGTAGAGAGAGAAATAGCAGCCAGCCAGCCCTTGGACCCTTGTGCTTCACATGTATTCCACCTGTAGCTCATGCGTATGAGTAAACTTGCTGTTTTTCCTGTCCAAAACAGCTCCTAACAGCCCACGACTTCCTGATGAGTGCTCTACAAGAAGTCAGGGCCTGCCCACTCTGGCCCTCCCACACCTAGAATAGCAACTCGTGGAGCTTTTTGGGAGTGCGCGGGTGCCCATCTCTCATAATTGGCCTTGGTTCATTAAAAATAGTCCACTTTGATGTGAACTCACTTATAAAATTATAAGTGTGTTGGCCCACACTTTAAGTGAATGTGAATCCTGCAGCCAATAAACCTTAGTAACATGAATAAATTGGGTTAAGTGTGCACACTTACCACCTGCAAAACACATAAGGAAACCATGAGTCCCAAACAGGTGTGCACACGTGTATCCACGGGTTGTCCAGGCGTCCGCGGTGCCCGTGGACATTCACAGGCAAAATACCAAGCAATGTCCAGGCATCAAAAACAAGTCATCCATGCATGTGCAACTCACGTACATATGCTGGTGCACAAACATAGTGGATAAAACCTCCCAACTTACATCTTGTACATCCAACTAGCCCGTTCACAGGTGCCGTCCACACAGGACCAAAAAGTACTCACCAGGGTAACCGCCCTTCCATGAGTCCAGAGTCACTCACCAGGGTTACCACCCTTCTATGAGTTCATAAATCATGCCAGGAACTCACACCAGGATACCAATCCTTCCATGGAGCCCTTCCACATGTATTCAATCATGACATCATTTCGGACATCTGCCAGAGAAGTGGTGACATTCCCCCCAGCTTCTAATCAGTTGCCTGCAACTGAAAAGCTTCCAAGTAGGCCGCAAGAAGATCTGGATAATCTTTAAAATATGCCTCGTCCATCTAGTTTGCACATCAAGTGATCGATAGTTCCTGAACTTCACAAGGTACTTACAGACAAGCCTGCCTCTAGCAGCTTTCCGGTCCTTGTGAAAAACAATCTGCTCAGGCTGCAATACGTCTTCTAGCTCATCAACCTCGGGTGGATCTTCCATAACCAGCTCCACCGGCTCAGGACCAATATATCTCTTTAAGAGACTGACATGGAAAGCATTATGAATCCGCCAATGATCTGGCAACACCGGCCTGTAAGCTACCTCATTGATCTTTTCCAAGATTTGAAATGGTCCATAATACTTGCAAGATAGCTTTGGATAGTTACCATCTTTCCCAGTCTGCTTGCGAAGGCGAGCCTTTTGGAATTTCAATAAAACCCAATTTCCATCTTTGAAATCCAATTGCTTTCTATGCTTATCTGTAGCTTTTTTACCATCTTTCCCAGTCTGCTTGCGAAGGCGAGCCTTTTGGAATTTCAATAAAACCCAATTTCCATCCTTCAAATCCAATTGCTTTCTTATGCTTATCCCGGGATCTCTGTATGGCTGTCCGGACCTGTGCAAAGGCCGTATCCAAATCCCTTACATACTCATCTGCTACAAATATCTCATCCTTCGTGCGAAGGATAGATGGCAAAATAATCTTGCCATAAATAATCTCAAAGGGCGCCTTGCCTGTAGAAGTATGCACTATGTTGTTGTAAGCAAACTCTACCAGTGACAAATACTTCTCCCAATCTGATTTGCGATCAGCCACATAGCATTTCAAAAGATCAAGCATTGCTGAATTTGCAATCTCACTTTGCCCATCTGTCTTTGGATGATATGCAGAAGAGAAATTCAGCTTCGTTTCCATGTTATCAAACAATGCTAGCCAAAAGAGACTTGTGGTACGAGGATCTCGATCCCCCACAATCGTCTTTGGCATCCCATGATGCTTGAAAATTTGTGCCATAAATATCTTTGCCATATGCTCTGGCTTTATGGTCTTCCGTACCGGAATAAAATGTGCTTGCTTACTGAACCTATCCACAATAGTCCATATGGCATCATTCCCTTGCTGCATCTTAGGAAGACCTGTGATAAAATCCATGGCAATACTCTCCCAAGGCTGATTCAGAATCAGCAACGGTTGAAGCAACCCCGGAGTCTTATGCCTGTCAAACTTAACTTTCTAGCAAACCATGTATTGGCGCACATAGTCATCTATGTCTTTACGCATTCGTGGCCAAAAAAATCTCTCACCAAAGCCTGTGTAGTGGCAAGGAATTCCTCTATGCCCTGCATAAGGCGGTGCATGGCATTCATCCATCACTTTTTGCCTCAAATCCTTATGTACACATAAGCGATTATGAAACATCAAATACCCATCACGTATGGAGTAATTCAGGGCTGCTATACCCTGCTGAAAACCAGCCCATATATGCTGAAAATCATCATTTGTATGATAAGAATTTCGCATATCTGATAAGTCCTGATGATAGGCTATTGTAATAGCACTTACTTGAGGCCTTCGGGATAGTGCATCGGCCACTATATTCTTCTTACCAGGAGTATGCAAAATCTGAAAATGAAACATAGATAGGAAGTTTGTCCATCTCATATGTTTCTTAGATAGCTTAGTCTGTGTAAGAAAATACCGTAGACTCTGATGATCAGTCTTAACGGTAAATTCAGCTCCCAAAAGATCAATAACTCTTTTCTCGTAAACCTGCAAGTAGAGTTCGGCATGTTGCAGCCGACGGCTCTCATATGCCACTGCATGGCCTTCCTGGTTCAACACTGTACCAATACAACTCCCACATGCATCACATTCCACCGAGAGAGGTTTATGCAAATCTGGAATGATCAACATCGGTCCAGTCATGATTACTTCGTTTAACTTAAGAAAGGCATTCCTTTGCTTGTCACCCCAGTGAAAAGTAGCTTTCTTCTTTGTTAAATCATGCAAAGGCGAAGCAATCTCGACGAAGAGCTTAATAAACCGGCGATAATATGAGCATAATCCTAGAAAGCTCCTGATCTCATGTACATTCTTCAATTTTGGCCAATCTTTTATAACTTGCTACGTGGCGGAATCCATACGTACCCCATGCTTGGATACAATATGACCAAGGTAATGAATTTCAGACAAGAAAAATTCACTCTTCTTGCCATTAATGTAGAGCTTATGGCGATGAAGCTCTTCAAACACTATGGCTAAATGCTCCTTATGTTGCTTTTCATCTTTAGAGAACACAATGATGCCATCAAAGAAAGTACCTGTGAACTTTCTGTGTGCTCTGAAGATACGATCCATCATACGATTAAATGTGCCAGGAGCATTGGTAAGTCCAAACGGGACCACCAAGAACTCATAAAGCCCAAACTGCGTACGAAAAGCAGTTTTGTGAATATCCTGAGGGGCCACCCGTATCTGATGATATCCACTCTTAAGATCGATGTGGCTAAAACATGCTGCACCCTCCAACCTATCCAAAATATCATCGATACATGGTATCGGAAACCTATTCTTTATCGTCACCTTGTTAAGGGCACGATAATCCCCACACATCCTGTACGTCCCGTCTTTCTTTTGCACCAGTAACACAGGTGAGCAATAAGGAGATGAACTAGGGCGTATCAACCCTTTCTCAAGCAAGTCATTAACCTGTGCCATAATCTCTTCTTGCTGACTTGCACTCACCCTGTAAGGAGGTCTATTCGGGGGCGTACTCCCAGGTATCACATCAATACGATGATCCTCGGGACGCTCGGGTGGCAACTCTCCTGGTAATGCATCCCTGAAACAATCACCATAACCACGCAAAAAGTCTATGCGCTCTCAGGTTAGATGATCTACATTTACATTCTCATGTTCAGATTGTTCTCGTACAAAAACCAAGTAAGAACAAGTTGACTTCTTCATTATTTTGGAAACCTGAACATGACTTACAATAGGTATGGTACTACCCGGAGTACCAGCTTCTAAACCAAGCTCTCTACCTCTATGAACAAAGCTGATTTTCTTGGACTTATAGTCCTTCTTGGGTTCCATACGAGCATACCAAGGCATCCCCAACAAAACATCACATCCTGTGAGAGGAGCAACCAAGAAACTCTCATGATCAAGATATCCCTGTATATGAATTCGGAGTTTGCCAATGATCGGCGTTACATCAACTCCTTTACCCTCAAAGGCGGCATCTGCATTCATTTGAGTCCCAAAATCTGATACATCCAAGCCTATAGCAGCAGCCATCTGTACCGAAATGAAATTATATGTGGATGCATCATCAAACAAAAAGAGTGCGGGCTGATCCCTCAATTGTCCCCATGCTTTACATATTGTTCTATGATCCGGGGGTTGCCCCGTGTTACCCTGCACATCGGGCACAACATTCACATGAGGCTTTTCTGCATTAGAATCTGCATTCTTGGGGTTCTGTGGGCATTTAGGATATATGTGATCCTTACTACCGCAGCCAAAACATTTCCCATCACGTACATAATCAAGCCTCTGCTGTTTTGACAGCCCAAAATCATTGCGTTTACCCCCGGCTTCTTAGACGAGTTTCCCTTTGTATCTGAGGCATCTTTTGGCTCACTTTTAGAGGGCTGTCCACCCTTTTTCTGGTCATAACCAGCCCGTCTCTTGCCCTTAAATGAATCTAAATTTGACTTGTTTTTAACCCACTTCATATGCAAATTTTCAGCTATGAGTGTCGAGTTTATCAACTGCTCAAGAGTCTGATTTGGGTACACCTGTAAGCTAGAGATGATGGGGTGCAAACCTGATTCAAACTTCTGTTTCTTCTCCCCATTAGAAAGAGACATAAAAGGAGTAACTTTCAGCAGTACCTTCCAGTACTTAGCTATATATGTCTGCACTGTCTCCCCTTTATCCTGCTTCAACCAATCCCACTCTTTGCGTACATTCTTGGCAAAGTTTGGAGGCAAGAATTGAGCATAAAACTGAATTTTAAAGTCATCCCATGTGCGGGCAGCACTTGCATCCAAAAGCTTGGCCATCCACCAATCACTAGCTGTGTCTTTGTCCACATGCTTGAGTTTAGACTTCTCAGAGAAATCTTCATTGCAAAAAGCAATTTGAAACTGTCTCACAAAAGCAAGCGCCTTGCTAGTATCCATCTTGCCATAGAAGTTCTCAAACTTCACATCTTTGTCTCCTGACTTGAACTCTCGGCTTTTCTTTTTAGAATGAGACCTGTCTCTAGCCTCATGTCTAGGCTTAGGAGACTCATGCCTGGGTCTCTTCCCACGTACTCGAGAGACACTCCTGGAGTGGTGAGAATCTTCACTTGAAGAACACTCTCGGCGTGAAGATGCACAACGGGGTGACAAGGATCGACATCTCCTGATGTATTGGAATTTGCATGTGCTTCCACGTGGGGAGTCCTTTTTGTACCTGCATCACCCAATACTTCTTTTTTGCCTTTCAAATAAGATATGGCCAGCTTTCTAGGATCTTTATATCCCATCTTTGCTGCTATGGCCTCAAAGGCTGCATCGTCACCTGAATCATTCTTTTTCTTTTCATTCAAAACCCATTGCACATCAGGGTCATTTTTGAGAGACCGCAATTCAGCTGTCTCCTCACGATAGCGTCTAACTTGACGCTTGAGAGCCTCTAGCTCTGAAAGTACATCGGCCTGGTCAGAATACGCGGATTTAGCAGACCGCTGTGCATCTGAATGCTCACGAGACCCTGCTTGCATGCTCATGTTTCACAATCTGTATGCTCAGCAAAAAGCTTTCCGTATGCCCAAAAATCGTCTTTCTCAAGCAAAGAAAGAAACCAATGCTCTGATACCACTGTCACACACGGGCACGTGTATACGGAACCAATTCACTACCAAAACAGCACACACATTAACCATTCCTAGCATATACATGATTACCATCATTGTGAAACATTACATGAGCATATACATCCTGCAAACATAAACCAACTTGCACATGACACAGCACTAGGGGCTGAAGTTGGGCCAGCCCCCCCCCCCCCCCCCCCTGAGGTGTCTTTATTACCAACATAAGTATTCATATGTACAAGATGTGGGTGCCCTGGGAGTACACACTCATCCAGCCGACACCAGATTTATCCAACTGTGAAAACATAGGTAAACACATTACGTGCAAGGTCGAGCGGTCACCAACCACTCCTGTTGCAACACCCTTGGTCACCAACCAAGGTTGAGCGATCACCAACCGCTCTTGTAGAACACCCTCGGTAACCAACCAGGGTAGAGTGATTACCAACCACTTCTGTACTTTGATAGAGCGGTCACCAAACCTCTAACAAAGTGCTGTCCCAAACCTGCAAAACAGTAACCAGCCATGGTTTTGGCTCACTGGCCACCCACAGGTTCCACCAGATCACATCCCCAAGCTTGGTACTTGTCTAGGGACATGTTTGCTGAAGTTTCATCACGAGAAACCTCCTGCAAACCTGTAAAAACAGCCGATAATGGCCCTTACAACAGTCGGCTAGCTCCTGTAGAGACTCTGCTCACTCCGTCCAAGCCCTATTCTCAGCAGAGAAGCCCAAAAACAGTCCCAACAGCCATGCGCAAGCTTCTGGAACCAAATCGATCAGCGTGCAGCCCTGTAGATGCAGTCGGCCTGCCTTGTAAAGAGAGAAATAGCAGCCAGCCAGCCCTGGGACCCTTGTGCGTCCGATGTATTTCACCTGTAGCTCATGCGTATGAGTAAACTTGCTGCTTTTCCTGTCCAAAACAGCTCCTAACAGCCCACGAGTTCCAGATGAGTGCTCTACAAGTCAGGGCTTGCCCACTTTGGCCCTCCCACACCCAGAATAGCAACTCGTGGAGCATTTTGGGAGTGCCCATCTCTCATAATTGGCCTTGGTTCATTAAAAATAATCCACTTTGATGTGAACTCACTTATAAAATTATAAGTGTGTCCGCCCACACTTTAAGTGAATGTGAACCTTGCAGCCAATAAACCTTAGTAACATGAAATAATGAATAAATTGGGTTAAGTGTGTACACTTACCACCTGCAAAACACATAAGGAAACCATATGAATCCCAAACAGGTGTGCACACGCGTATCCACGGGTTGTCCAGGCGTCCCCGGTGCCGGTGGACATTCACAGGCAAAATACCAAGCAATGTCCAGGCATCAAAAACAAGTCATCCATGCATGTGCAACTCACATACATATGCTGGTGCACAAACATAGTGGATGAAACCTCCCAACTTACATCTTGTACATCCAACCAGCCCGTTCACAAGCGTCGTCCACACAGGACCAAAAAGTACTCACCAGGGTAACCACCCTTCCATGAGTCCAGAGTCACTCACCAGGGTTACTGTAGGCATATGCTCACTTATGGTAGTGCTATGTGTGAACAGGGCTTAACCAAGGGCACTTTTTCCCATGTGGTTTTTCCCCTTGGACATCAAGTGTGAAAGGACACTCATATAATATTTTGTACTTCTATATTATATGGATGTGGCACACATGTAAGAGTTGACTTGCATTTTGTGGATACCACACTTTTGGCTCTCCCTCTCTCTCTCTCATTTCTGTGTGTGAGCTTCTCTACCTTGCACCTAACCCTAATGTGCAGGTTTGTGTGTGTGAGTGTGTGAGTCCAACACCCAACATTTGGTATCAGAGCTGGGAGCTGCCTGTGGATTTCTGCCCCAAGAAAAACTGCTGCTGACTGTGGAATTCCGTCGCCGAAATTTCGTCAAAAACTGCCGTTCCGTCCATCGCCTGCGTTTTTCCGTCGTCGGACTGCCTGCTTCCGTCGGCGCTCCTCCGTCCGGCCATTGGAAACGGACGGCACTGGTGGGGAGCCCACCACCTCCGCCCAGCCTCGTGGGCGGCACCGCCTCTGCGGCCGGCGGCGATACTCCAGCATCTGACGGCGCTCCTGTCCGGCCGCTCACAGACGGGCCGTCCCGACCACCCGCCCTCTCCGTTCCGTTCTGGCCGACCACGTCGGGCGTCGCCCCTCCGTTTCGTTCCAGTCGCCGTCTGCTCACGACTGTCGGCCGCCGTCGCCTGTTGCTGTTCCGTGGACAGCCGTTCTGTTCGGGCCGCCGTCGACTCACGACTGCAGCGCCCGCCTCTGGCTGTTCCGTCGACTCACGACTGCTGCGCCCAGCGCCCGCCTCTGGCTGTTCCGTCGACTCACGATTGTAGCGCCTAGCGCCCGCCTCTGGCCGGCCCGACACCAGCGTCCGCCTCTGTCCTCTGCACACCTCGCTGGCTGCCAGGTACACGCACCCGCCTGCAGCTCTGTGTCCTTCTCATTGTTGAGTCTCTAGCTGCAACGACTCCCTCCAACGCCCAAGCTTTTTCAATTTGTTTGCTCCAAGCCTGCTGCCCTTGCCTGAAGGTATTTCTCTGTACACATTTTTGGTCAAATACAAATACAGATTTTGCAGCCATTCCAGTGCAGGTCATATGCAGATTTTGCAGACACTTCTGTGCAAGTCAGATTGAAAGGAAAATTGCAGGTGCAATTTGGGGGATTTTTCAATTTCAGGACAAATTGAAAAAATTGGGCATTTTGCTTTGCCTGCAATTTGGGGGTTTTCGAAATTGAGGTCAAAATCAGCAAATTGAACCTCTTTCACTTGCAGAAATTTGGGGCTTTTGTGGAAATTGGCCAATTAGATGCACATTGAAGCGATTGGAGTGCATAAAAATTTGGGGATTTTCTGATTGGAGCATGTAATTGGGCATTACAGTTGCGATTTGTCGCGTATGTATACACATTGTGTGTAATTGGACAATTTGGTGCAGGTTTACACTTGCTTTGGTTTGCAGGCATACATTTGCACAGGACATTTGGTTGCCTGGCAGTGCACATTGGTGTTTGGTTTGCTTGCAGATATATTTTGTTGATATGGCACAGAATGCTACAGATGTATTTGGTGTGCTCACCCAGGAGGACAAGCTGGATGGATCTAACTACTCCCTCTGGAGTTTCATGATTCGTAATTTGCTGGTAGCCAAAGGGCTTTGGGGCATCGTGTGTGGTGATGACACACGCCCACTTACCATACAGCCAGCCAGGCCTCAAAGGGGAGGTGCTCAAAGAGCTCCTGATGTAGATTCTGCTCCCACACAAGAGCAGAAGAGATGGGACTCTAGAGATGCACAGGCCATGTCATTGATAGCCCTTTCAGTGAAAAGGACTATTATTCCGCACATTCGTTCATGCAAGACATTGCACTAGTGACACACCAAGTGCTTCAGACACTGATATGTCTTGCATTGCATCTGACAGACAGAATGCATCATGGTATTTTGATAGTGGTGCTTTGAGCCACATCACTTCATGCAAAGATGTATTTCAGCACTTGGTTTATGCTTCAAATGGCCGCACTGTATCATGTGTAGATCATACCACATATCCAGTAAAGGGAATTGGTAATGTCATACTTATTGCAGCCAATGGTGCCAATATATGTATGAAAAATGTATTGTATGTTCTAGGGATAAAGAAAAATCTGCTCTCCGTCTTAGCCATAAACGACCAAGGTTTAAAGGTTGAATTTGAAGATGGGAAGTGTTTGGTAAAAGACCCATCAAAGGGTTATGAAATAGTCACTTCTGGAACACGATACAAAGGCTTGTATAAGCTGGACAGCTATGACAAGCGCACTTATGATGTAAATACAGTGGCTGCCCACACTCCTGCTATGCATGATGCAGAGCTATGGCATGCTCGTTTTGGGCATGTAAATTTTCAGAGTTTGATGCTTTTGCAGAAGCATCATATGGTTGATAATATGCCGCCTCTTGAGTCTCCACCAAGACATGTATGTGAGGGGTGTATTTTGGGAAAGATGCAACAAAAACCATTCCCCAAAGATGGAGCTGTTAGAGCTGAAAGTAAATTACAGCTCATACATAGTGATGTATGTGGTCCAATGTGGACACCATCCATAGGGGGGCATCTTTACTTTGTCATATTCATTGATGACTACTCCAGGTTTGCTTGGGCTTACCCTTTGAAAGCGAAAGCAGATGTGTTTACATGCTTTCGACACTTTGTAGCAATGGCTGAAAATATGTGTGGATGTAAAGTCAAAACACTCCGCTCAGATAGAGGTGGAGAATACATGTCAAATGCATTCATGGATTATATGCTTCAAAAGGGCATCAAACACCAATGTACTGTGCCTTATACACCACAGCAGAATGGTGTAGTTGAAAGGAAAAATAGATCTCTCATGGAGATGGCAAGATGCATGGTGAAAGCACAAAAGTTGCCTCACAAATTTTGGATGGAAGCTATAATGTGTGCAGCTCATGTGTTGAACAGGTTTCCAACAAAAGCTTTGAAAACCATAACACCATTTGAGGCTTGGTATAGCCGAAAGCCAACAGTGGATTATATGCTAGCTGTGGTAGGTCGAGGCTCTTGTGGCTGAGGTATAGGTGGTTGCTGTGGGGCGTGATATAGGCCCTCTGCATATGTGTGCCATGTCTGTGGGTCTGTAATAGGTGTCGGTGTCCGGGGCTCTCTGAAGTGCCGCCATGAGACAGGGCTATCTCTACTCATGAAGAAATGAAAGATCTCTAGCTCCTGCATCTCTGCAAAGGCCCGCCTTTTGCGGCGAGTAAGTCTCCTCATCTCTCTCCTCGACTCCTGCTCTGTGATGGCTCCCAAGGCTCTCTGTATGCGGAGCCGTGAGTATAGTGCTCTGCACTCGTCATCATACCATCTGTTCTGGGGCATAGTCCCAGATCTCGCAGGCTCTCCTGAGTGTACACGATGTGGGAAGCTCTGTAATGCAGCCGTGTGTAGGAGTGATGCCAGCTTGGCTGTGATGGTATCCATAGGTGCCAGGGGATCCATGAGTAGGAGCCCATCCTCTACTCTGCCAGTGTATATGTCTGCCATGTCATGTGTGAAGTAGATGGTAGTGTGCGGCGTCGGTATGTGGGGGGCCGGTGATACTGGTGATCCGGCTGGTGATACTGGTGATCCGGCTAGTGAAATTGCCAAGTATGTATGATCTGCACCAATAGGACGAAGTGGAATGGAGAATGAGGTGACAAGCTGTGATGCCTCCAAAGACCCCATAATGTAGTCTACCACCGTGCCTCCGGTCCGTGTATGACCCCCATGTGGGAAGCATGTCAGCCCTCCTGATTCCAGCCACTGTAGCATCCCGTTATAAATAACGAGACGATGCCTGGCTCCCAACTCTAGTAAGTGGTGTCCATAATGTCCTCTGTCTGGTCCAGTGTCCTCTGATGCCCGACTAGCCCCTATCTCCTCTGGATCCACAGGGTGGAGGATCTCCATGTCATCATAGTCATACACCTCACACTGTCTGCTCTGTGTGTGGGCATTGAAGTCGCCCGTAAGAAATACTTTCCCTAGTGTAGAATAATGCAATCTCCTCTGACAGACAAGTGTATGGCGAGGCTCCTGTCTCCTCCTCCTGTGGCATGTCCTCTGTAATGACATAGGAGGATCCTGATGGAGAAAAGTAACATAGAGCTATGTATATAACCCTGTCCTGTGAGAGCTGTAAGCTGATCCACATGTATCTGGCCTTTGGATCCTGTGCTACCACTCTCAGTCTCCCCTGTAGCTCCTGTCTGAATAGAACTGCTACTCCCCCCGACCCTCTCGAGGTACCTTGGTGTGTGGTCCTCCTGTATGCTGACTCCCACCGGAATCCCTCTACTCGAGGTAGCCCTCTCTTTGGGCTCTGATGTGTCTCTGTCAGAAGTATGATGTCTCTCCCCACCATAACATGCTCCAGTTGTCCAGGCTGCACCCATAGTGAACCATTACAGTTCCATACTGCCATGTGTATCTCTGTCAGTGGCCTGGTCTGTGTCCCATAGGCCCCAAACCGCTAATCCATGGGCCGGCCATCAATGATGACCCGACCATCTCGATAGAAGGCCTTCTTGCCTTCTCTCCTCGCGTGTAAGACTCGTGGCATGCAAGTTCTCCTATGCTGAAGCTGCATCCTCGTGAGATCATCATCCAAGAAAATAGGAGCTCCCTCTAAACCCCGTAGTATGACCCTCTTCCTCATGAAGGTGACCCTCTCCGTCTCTCCTACAAACTGTAGGATGAGGGCTCGCTTGCGTGTTGAGTCTTTCCCGGCTCTCCATGCTTTGGTGAAGGGGAGAGGGTGCTCTTCCTTGTAGCCGAGCTTCATGCATAGAAGCTGTCCATCTTTCTCGGGAGTGGAGTCGGGTGTCTCGGCTATACCCGTGACTCGAATGTTGAGGCGGCGGGCATGCCTCATCTTCTCCTCCTCAATGGTGGTGTGAATGATTTGGTGTTCTTCCCTTTGAGTCTCCTCCCTCACTTCTTTACGGATGTTCTTCTTCACCACCTCAACCCATCCTGACTGCTTGGCGTCGAGCTTTCCCTCCATGTCCTTTGTGATCTCCTTGGAGATCTCTTCTTTGATGGCCGTGAGAGTGTTGTCATTGATCTCCCCTTCTTCCTTCTCAGTATTCTTGATGGCTACCATTTCCACTTTCAATGCACTCACCTCCTCCTTGAGTGCCGTGTTCTCTTGTTCGAGGTTCGTGACCCGTGCTTCGAGAGCCATGATGTGCCGGTGTAGTTTGTTCTCCACCTCATTGAGGTTGGAATCGGATGTCTTCTTGTTCTCCTTGATTAGTGCCTTCATTGCCGTCTTGAGGGCCTCGAGTTTCTCTTGGAGACTGGGGGCCATTCCTCTAGATCACTCTGGAGTCTGCAGTCCTTCCCACAGGCAGGGAGGAGAGAGAGAGAGAGAGAGAGAGAGAGAGAGAGAGAGAGAGATTTTCATGACTTGGAACTCAAATGTACCAGGGACATGGAAAACCTTTGGTTGGAATCTTCCATCCGGTTTGTGCCCATGTACAGGTGGTAAACAGTTTTCTTACTCCAAAAATATGTTCTTTCACATGTTCAAACACACTCTAATATTTTGTAAATTCAAGCCTGTACAAACTTCATGCAATTCAGTTTGAAATCTGCAAATTAGTATCTGAGAATAACATGCTTGAATGGTTTTCAGTTGCCAACAGTGCAGTGCGTCGATTAGAAAGTTGGGCTGATTACTATATGTGGCGGGAACTTCCCTTGGACTCGCCGGTAGCAGTATTACTTCATTGGGTAAGTTACCTGAGGTCAACATCATCCTTATGTTTTCAACTTTGTCACCTGACTTTCTCGTGTTAATGACAGGCTCAAATTTATTTAATCAATAGGTTCTCTCAGTATGTAAGCTTAGATATATTTCAATCTTATGAAGGTTACATACATATTACAAATCGTACATATCATGGATACTTTGGCATTTGGTAAGGTGACAGGTCCCAAACCCATCCTGATGTTTTTACTTTGGCATTTGGTAAGGTGACAGATCCCAACCCCATCCTCATGTTTTTACTTTGGAGAAGCCGTTGCCAACCCCATTGAAATGATTGAATCCTAACTTGCTAGCCAACCCTTTCCAACCCCATTGGCGGCAACGCTGGAAAGCATTGGTTGGCAACTAGGGAATTTATACATTCTCCCATCATATTAAGCGTAATGCTCTACCTAGTTGTCAATGGAAAGACCTTGAGCGCCGCTGTTAGCGCATTTGCATCATTGCCATTGTGGTGTGCCTTAAGTTAATTTTCTCAACCTTGCATATGATCATGCATGTGCATGTGAGCTTGTCTATGGAATGCGACTAACCCTGCAACATGGCATGATGACATGGCATTGGGATCAGTTTTTGTTTTCATTTTTTTCCGTTTTCGAAATACCTTGGTATATACGTATTTTATGTGTATGTATATACATACATGCGTACATGCATACATACATGCATACCTACTTGCCTACCTATCGACATGTGAGTATGTGCGTATATATGTATGTATGTATCTACCATGTATAAAACTGAAGGCTGACACCTGCTAACGACATTATCCAAGCTTGGAAATAAATGGATGCAAATGCATTAAGGGCCATCACTAGCGTGGAAGATAGTGTACTGACCATCGTTCATGATGTCTCCATAGCTACGGAAGCACGGGCTATGATGCAGAGCCTATATGAGACCATGAATCCATCAATGATTGTAAGATCTAAAAAATCAGCTTCAAGAGGAGAAGGTGAAGGGGTGGAGGTGTTTCTTACTTGAATTAAATATCTTTGAGACCTGATGGCTGCAATCGGCATGAGCGCTTTGTCTTTGAATGTCGCATGTCACTATCTGAGGGTATTGTCACCTAAATGTGATCTTTGAATGCTTGTATCATGTTCGCTGTTTTCATTTTGGAGTTCAGTTTATTACTTCGAGATGAAGAATACAGATGCACAGGTGACAATGTTAATAACCAAGACTTTCTTCGCTAACATAAAGAAGAAGGGTAGTGATTTTAACTCTTCATGTTAGAAGAAAATGTTAAATGCTCTTATTGTAAGAAGGAGTACGTAGCTAAAGAGTGTAGGAATAGTAAGCGGAAGTAAAAAATGGCAATTTGAAAATCAAGGAAGAATGCAGTAATGTTGCAAATCTGTTATTTAGGGTCAAAAGATAAGGCCTTTTGTACATGGTGGAAGTATTATCATAACCCAATCATTCGTGTGTGGTGGAACTCCTCTCTTTTGTGTGCTACCATCTCTCTCTCTCTCTCTCTCTCTCTCTCTCTCTCTCCCGTGCACCTGTGCCAATGGCATGAACTTGTGCGCACCCCTACCCCTGCTCGCGCTTTGGGCTGCTGGCGTAGGGGTGTTATTAGGGTCAAAAGATAAGGCCTTGGTGTGTATAAAAGCATTGTACGTGGTCAAAAGATTTTAAAGTTCTAGATTTTTGTTATCTTTCTTTATTACTATTTTGTACCCAGGATTATGTACCTCATGGATATGATGTAACCTTTTGGTCTCGTAGGTCATTTTGGCCATTTGAAGACGTTAATACAACTTTCTTTCTTTCTTTCTTTCTCCTGCACACTTGTGCCAATGATGTGAACCTATGCGCACCCCTACCTCTGCTCATGCTTTGCGCCGCTGGCGTATGCACTTCGCTGCCCGTGCACTGCCGCGCGTGTCCACCTGGCACCCACCTGCCTGCGCTGCCCGCCCCCTTGGTGTTTGCCTGCTCCCCCCCCCTCCTGCTCGCTTTGCTACCTGGCTCCCTCCATGCCAATGGCGTGAACCTGTGTGCACCCTGCCCGGTCCCCTTTGCCTCCCTTATACCACCCACCCTTCTTCAAGTCCCCAAAGGCAACAACATAATTTACTCTCTCTCTCTCTCTCAGGCTCCCAAGGAGGCAGCAACATAATCTTTTCTCTCTCTCTTTCGCTTGCACCAAGATGAAGAGATCTCGGAAATGGGAGGTCCTGCGTTTAGAACTGAATGCAATCATTGACAGGATGGAGAAACATGTGCTCGCAAGCTCCGAAAAGCAAGAGAAGCACCCCGTAGGCGGATGGGCAAAAGATGGGCTGAAAGTTATCAGGGACATCCTGATATGCCAGGAAGATACAAAGGATAGGGAATTTAAAGAGCTCAAGGAAGCCCACGCGACCAAAGTGGGAAAGTGGAAAGCACAGGTTGAGGACCTCAAGGAGGAGCTACATGTATGCAAAGCACAGATGAAAGAAGAAGGGGAATGTTATCCCTCCCTTGCCTTGGAGGTTAAAAGCCCAAAAAACAAACTGCAAGGTGGTTTAGTAGCCACAAAGAAGGAGATGGAGAAAGGGTGGGCCATAGTGGTTAAGCAAGAAGTAGAGAGAATGGACAAAAGTGGTGAGAAAACACCCCACACCCATCATACATGTTACACACGCCCATCATACATGATATGTTGGAAGAGGAGAAGAGAAGGAAGGTCTGCGCTCTTCATGTGAGGGTGACATGCCTAAAGGAGGGCGAATCTCCCAAGGGTGACGCTCTAGCCCTATGCAAGAAACTCAAAGTGGAAGGGACCCCTTATGTGGACACATGGTGTGTGGGATGAGACACCTCACGGGAGCGCCCTCTCATCTTGAAATTCTCAGACCTTGCTAGTTGAGTTGCCTTCATGGACAGACAGCTCTCCGAGGGGAGAAGATATATGTAGGGGATGATTTCACCCAAACCCAGGTACAGCACAGACGGAACATGCCCAAGGTGCATGAGGCCCGAAAGGCGGGGAAGTGAGCAGTATACAGAGATGGGCGAGTCATCATCAGAGAGCGGCGTCCCAAATAGGGATGCGGTGTCTATGGGACCATACACCTGGAGTTGGCAGTTTGGAACTGCGATGGGACACTATGGTTGGACATTGGGGGACTTAGGGAAGTTTTTACAGAGAGGGACATTACCTTCTTCACAGAGACCCACCAGAGCTTGGAGAGAGGGCTGTCATGCATCTCAGGCTATGAGTGGGCATCCACCTATCGAGGGGGACACGCACATGTGGTGGGGTATGCGGGTCTGGCGGAATGGCGGTCTATTCAAGACACATCTACAGCCCATGATCACCATAGTCCGCAGGGACGCAGAAGCACGCTTTATGTGGGTGAGGTTGTAGGTCACACTAGAGAGATGTATACACATTGCAGTATGTTACTTCCCAGCTAGGAAGTCCCCATATGCTATTCTGGAGGAGGGAGAGCAGTTTTATCCCCTCCATGCAGACATCATTGAGTTCTCACGGTTGGGTGAAGTTCTCCCTCTAGGGGACTTCAACGCCAGGACTCCGAGTGAGGAGGCATCTGTATTTGACCAAGAGGAGCCCACCATGCAGGAGATAGACTTGGAGGAGATTGGCATTCAGCGAGCATCACAGGACAGAGGGGACATTACAACATCACGGAGAGAGTTACTCCTGCTGGAGACCACACAAGGCTTTTAGCCATCTTCAACGCGGTGTCCCATTGGCGTTCCTCCGGAGCTCTCACATGCTTCCCACATGGCGGAGGCTCGAGTACAATGGATTACCTGATGGGATCTCTATGTTTAGCCACATCCATACATACCTTCACCATTCCCACCCGCCCCCTTGGAGCCGACCATGTCTCTCTCCTTTAGCCTCAGCTTTTCTCGACCATCCTCACCACCACCGCCCATCTCCCACTACACCCAGATTCACTTCCACCATGATGGGGACTCAATTTACTCCGACCATCTCTACCGACATCTAACATATGTAGACCCCAATCTCCCACTAGCCGACCTCACCTCTCAGCTCACCACAATCTTACACACCTCTACCATAGCTGCATTTTCATCCACCAACCGATCTACCGCAAAACCCCCCGCTGGCACCATGCCCCAGAACGATTGGTATGAGATGAGGAATGCCGCACAACACGTATCTCTTACGCGAGGTTGTAACTGGCCAAATCTGAGAGCGAGATGCTCAAGGGATTAACCAATACACAACCAGACATAAGAAGTGAGCACATGTTAAGGGCCAATACAAGGACTTATACCAATCTCTCAAAGGCGTGAACTGTACTCAGGGCTGGAAGAAAATTTGGGAGAAACGCCCACCCACACCCATCACATCTCCATCCATACGGCACACATATGCACGATCCCTATATGAAGTACCAAATCAGCCCCCCATCCCACCATCATCACATCCACGTCCCATCACATCCACCTTCTTCACATCCGACATGGTAGCCCGAGCCATCTGGACTCTGGAGACTCAAAAACGGTAGATCATAGGACCACGAGGGCCTCTTGGTAGCACATTTCCCATGCGGGGGAGACTTTGGCACCCCTCTTGGTCCATATGTTCAACTGGGCTCTTTCGGAAGGCTTCCCACCCACCTAGACAGCCCATATCATCACACCCATCCATAAAGCCGGAGATCCCATGGACCCCAACAGCTAGAGGACTATTATGATTGGCCACACACTGGCCAAACTTTGTGGGTCAGTACTTGAGCTTGATCTCAATACACTAGTAGAGAGACATGGTCTCAGAGCATCAGGGCAGGCAGGCTTCCGCGCAGGTCATTCTCTACTTTGGATAACACCTTCACCCTCCGAGCCATCATAGAAGAGGCCAAAGCACGACACCGATGGGTTTACTATTACTTTGTGCATTTTTGCAAAGCATTTGATACAGTGCCTCGAGCCAGACTTACAGAGACTCTAGGATTTGGAGGTACCATCAGACATGATTTGGGGGATCATGGCATTATACGAGTCGGTCATAGGGCAGGTGAGATGCCTAGGAGGATTATCAGAGGAGATCTCTAGAACCATTGGAGTGAAGCAAGGATGCTCACCTTCCCCCACTCTCTTTGGCCTCTACATCGATGAGATTTCAGCCTTCATTGATAGAGGAGGGGGAGGAGGCATATCATTGGCAAGAATTCCTTGTTTCCATACTACTTTATGCTGATGACATTGTGCTTATTGCAGACTCTCCAGAGGCTCTCCAGCGGCATCTTGACACGTTACAGGACTTTTGTGCACAACGGGATCTCAGAGTAAACCTTTTCACTTCTCGACTGAGTTTCACCTACATGGGCAGCCAGTGGAGATTGCATACTCATATGTGTACTTGGGAGTCACTTTTACAGGACCGGTCTTCTCGATGAGCCATGTTGCAGAGGCTAGATTGATACGAGGGTATGCTTCTCTTGCCCTCACGGAGAGACACTGATTCCATGCCCACTTCCAGGAGCCGAGGACCAAGATGTGGCTATTTGAAAATTGATACCTTGGTCACTCCGGCATTGATGTATGAAGCACCCTTCCAGGCACCTGATCTTACAGCGGCCAAATGCCAAGGATAGAGAGGCCTCAGGTCATGATGCTCTCCCGTTTGATACGTAGCAAACCATCGGTCCCACATGATATTATCATGGTAGAGTTTGCTGCAGCATCCATGGTAGTAGATGTTAGAAGTCATCTCCTGTCTAGATTTATACACCAGGGCCTTTGTTGTGGGTGTGCCCGCCCTTATCAGGTGTTTTATCATTTTTCCTCACTCCCCATATTTTTCCCCTATTTTTTCCCATTTTTCCAGTGGTTGGGAGGGTTGCCAGAGGATGCCAGGAGCACTCCAGTGCTGGCCGATTGCATACACATGAGTTGTGGGCTACTGGACTGCTGGTCGACTGCAGTTTCTCAGTCGTGGGCACTTTTCTGCTGGCCGACTGCATAAATGCAGTTGTGGACATTTTTCAGCAGTCGTGGGCACTTCCTATGCTGGCCGACTGCTCTCCCAGGGGCATATATATAGGCCCCCAGCCCCATACCACTATTTGTATCATTTCTTGGGATCTTCTTGTGTATATAGAGTAGAGTTACACGCCTACATCTCTCTCTCTCTTGTGCTGTTTTTCTGCCTGCGTTTTTGCTCTTGTGTTCCCAGATTTGGTCATCATCTCCGCTGCGTATTCTGACATGGTATCAGAGCCCTAGGCTCTAGATAGGTCTTGGGATTTGTGTGAGCAAGAGGGGGACTGTTTTGTGGCTGATTGGTGGACTGTTTTGGACTGTTCGGGAAGAGGAGAAGCAAGAGGAAGGCGGGCTGATTTGCTGGACAGCCACTTGCAGGTTTTAGTTCTTCTTTGTTCCCACCCAGCCACCCTTTTCAGAGTACATCCCCGCAATGGCAGATCTGTTTGAGATGGCCGAGAGACATGTGAAGATCCCGACACTCCCCATGTTCCCGGTGGACCGTCAGTTGGACGGGAGCAACTACGGCATATGGAAGGTGATGATGGAATCTGTTCTGGAGTCTTACGACCTCGCCGATTTCGTCGTTGTTGGTGTTCCACGGCCGGAAGTAGAGGAAGGGGAGTTACCGTCAACCCGAAAGGACCGGGAGGCCCAGACACAGATGTGGGATCGTGTCAACGCCAGGGTCCGTTCGTTTATTTTTCTCAACTGCACACCGCAGGTAATCAATCATGTAAAGCACATGACGCTGGCCAGAGGTATATGGCAGCATTTGGCCTCACTTTACAACAGGGTATCGCCCATGAAGAGAATTTCCTTGGAAGTACAGATGCGGGTTATGAGCCCTGCAAAGTTGTCGACGATGCGGGAGCATATTAACAAGCTGCAGGCTCTTCAACAAGAAGTTCTTCAGGCTGGGAAGGAGATATCGTCAGAGGACATGGCCATCACGTTGCTGTCACATTTGCCCTCTTCGTACTCAGCATTTTACTCATCGTTGATTACCAGTGGCAGGCTCAGCACCATCACGTGGGAGGAGCTTGTGCCCATGGTCCTGGACCAGGAGGAACGATTCACGAACCCTCCTCAGGGTGGAGGTTCGGAGGCCTTTACTGGCCAACGGTCGAAAGGCCGTAACTCGGGCAAAGGGAAGGCTTCATCGGAGAAGTATTCTGAGAAGAAGTCCGACGTTGACCGCGAGAAACTGAAGGCAGAGAGGACCTGTAATGATTGTGGCGAGAAAGGCCACCATGGAGGCAGTGTCCCAAGCGGAAGACCGAGAAGGGTGAAGACTCCTCAGCAGCAATCATGAAGACTCCGGCTTTTGTGCACCTGGAGGTGATGGACACCGATGCTTCATTTTCTTCAGGCAGGGAGGAGATTGGAGGACTCTCCGCAACGGATACTCCGGAGTGGATTCTCGATAGTGGTGCTTCCAGGCACATGACTCCTTTCCGTTCCGGTTTACAGGATCTCTGCAGGCTTTCTGGTCATATTCTTACTGGGGATACGTCCACTATCCCAGTTCACAGTGAGGGCAGGATGGAGATAGTTTCCGATGGCAGAGGGGGGAAGCATTCCTCCCAGGTGTTGTATGTTCCGGCACTTGGTTTTCATATGTTGTCAGTGCATCAGGTTTGCAAGACTGGCGTACGGGTGGAGTTTGATGAGCATTTTGTTGCTCTCCGGGACAAAGCAATAGGCCAAGTGGTTTGGGAAGGTGGAGTGGAGAATGGAGTTTACAGGCTTTCAGCACTCTCTCTCCCAGGTCCTCAGGTTTGTGATGTGTGGCAGTCTGGTAATGGCCACTTAAATGTGGATACGCTGCAGGTGCGGGCTTTCCGAGACCAGGTGGTGGATAGCTTGCCAGTAGATGGCAGCAGTTGGCAGGAACTTTCCAGTACTGATGTTGGTAGTTCTTGTGTTCGTGAGTCAGAGGAAGCTGAACAGGTCACTTATGCTCTGATGTCTCGTAGTGTTCGGGACATAGAACTTCCAGTTGTTGAGGATGTTCTTTCCACGGGGACCTTTCGGAAAGCCAGGCAGGTGGCAGGTGCTTACTTGCAGAAGGAGGTGGTTTCTCCAGGCTTTGTGGTTCCGGATTCAGAGGGGGTGGTTGACAGGTTTCATCAGGTTTCCAGGACTTGTTTGTGCACCGTAACAGGTGGTGATCCTTGTGAGCAGTGTGATGTCTCTGTGACTCAGAAGCTGTATGGTTCATGGATCTGGTTGATGGACACCAGATTGGACGGGAGCTTCCTGATGAGGTGGTTGAGCTCATGGTTGCAGATGTCTCTTTGGGAGGCAGGATTGTGTTTCCTGTGGTTTTTGCGGCATGCGAAGGATCATGGACTCTTGTACACAGGAGGGGGATTGTTGGATGGAGTCCGACTCCACGGTTGGAGTGACTTATTTTGGGGAGGAGATCCGGACACGAGGGGATCTACTTCAGGCCCAGGAGCAGTTTTACGGAGCAACAGGAGGATACATTGCAAGTTTGGGCTTCCACTGGAGGAACCCATGGTCATCCAGAGGAACTTTGTTCGTGAACAGATCGTTGCTGATGACATCTTGCTAGAGTTTTGTTCGACGGAGGACAGTACGGTGGACCTCTTCACGAAGTCGCTCTCTCAGGATTTGCTCAGGCGGCACCCCAGCTCCCAGTGGTTGGTTTCATAGCCAGGAGCTGAGAGGGGGTGTTAGAAGTCATCTCCTGTCTAGATTTATACACCAGGGCCTTTGTTGTGGGTGTGCCCGCCCTTATCAGGTGTTTTATCATTTTTCCTCACTCCCCATATTTTTCCCCTATTTTTTCCCATTTTTCCAGTGGTTGGGAGGGTTGCCAGAGGATGCCAGGAGCACTCCAGTGCTGGCCGACTGCATACACATGAGTCGTGGGCTACTGGACTGTTGGCCGACTGCAATTTCTCAGTCGTGGGCACTTTTCTGCTGGCTGACTGCATAAATGCAGTCGTGGACATTTTTCAACAGTCGTGGGCACTTCCTATGCTGGCCGACTGCTCTCCCAGGGGCATATATATAGGCCCCCAGCCCCATACCACTATTTGTATCATTTCTCGGGATCTTCTTGTGTATATAGAGCAGAGTTACACGCCTACATCTCTCTCTCTCTTGTGCTGTTTTTCTGCCTGCGTTTTTGCTCGTGTTCCCAGATTTGGTCATCATCTCCGCTGCGTATTCTGACAGTAGAGGCACTCTTCCAGACAGTCACATACATTCACAGGATCAGTGCCATGCCCCCTTGGAGACTCCCGAGGCTTGCCCTATGTGCTCATATCATTAATATTCTGAGATAAAGTATCATGGAGGAGTTCAACCTTTCCCTTGGGTCCTTTGCCTTGGTTTTCATGCCAAAAATAAATGTACCTAGAAGTATTGCAAGCACCATCACAAAGTATCTGCTCCTTGCCCCTCTGTTGCTGGCTGACCTGGCCGACTAGGTATTTGCTGGCTGACTGGCTATTTCCCAGTTGTGGACATGTGTGGCTGCTGTTGGCTGTTTTTGGGCTGGCCGACCAGCACTGTAGGGTGGTATTACCCTTGCCCCCCACATTGTTTTTGTATCGGATCTTCGTGTATATAGCAGAGTTTATACAGCTTCTCTCTCTCTCTACACTTCTGCGTTTTGTCTCTCACAGCAGTTGTCTCATTTTCCACTTGCATTCTGACATGGTATCAGAGCCCCAGGTGGCTTGAAGCTTGGAGACAGTGGGAGCTTGACGGTTTGCTGTTTTTTGGTGTGATTGGAGACTTCTTGGGCTGTTCGGGACTTGGAGGTCGGGTAGGAGGAGGCCATCACTGTTGGATAGCCACCTTGCATACTGTTTGCAGCCTCTTCTTCATTTTTTTTTCTACCCACCTCCCTTCACAAGACTTTGCGTACCCTTGAGATGGCAGATTTGCTTGAGATGGCTGAGAAGCACGTGAAGATCCCCACTCTCCCCACATTCCCGGTGGATTGACAGTTGGATGGGACCGACTATGACATGTGGAAGGTAATGATGGAGTCTGTGTTAGAGTCTTATGACTTGGTTGATTTCATTGTGGTTGGTGTTCCACGGCTAGAGTTGGAGGACGGGGAGCTTTTACTCTCTACTAGGAAAGAACGGGAGGCTCAGGCACGATTATGGGATCGTGTCAATGCCCGTGTGCGTTCTTTCATCTTCCTTAATTGCACACCCCAGGTCATATCAAACACATTACGTTGGCCAGAGGGATTTGGCAGCACTTGGCTTCTTTGTAGAACATGGTATCACCCATGGAGCGGATTTCCTTGAAAGTGCATATGCGAGTGATGGATCCTGCAAAGTCTTCGATGATGCGGGAGCACATCAAAAAGCTCTAGGCTCTTCAGCAGGAGGTTCTTCAGGCTGGGAAGGAGATATCTTCAGAGGACATGGCCATCACCTTGCTGTCTCAGCTGACCTCTAAGTACTCAGCTTTCTATTCCTCTTTGATCACTAGTGGGAGGCTTAGCACCATCACATGGGAGGATCTTGTGCCAATGGTCTTGGACCAAGAAGAGCGGTTTACGAATCCTCCACAAGGCGGAGGTTCTGAGGCCTTGACTGGCCAACGGTCGGAAGGCCGCAACAAGGGCAAAGGGAAGTCTTCACTGGTGAAGTCTTCTAAGCACGAGCCCCACTCGGATGATGACGCCTTGAAGGTAAAGCGGACCTGTAACCATTATGGCGAGAGAGGCCAGTATTGGAGGAAATGTCCTCAGTAGAGCACTGAGAGAGGTGCAGATTGCTCTGCAGTAACCGTAAAGACTCCAGCTTTTGTGCACTTGGAGATTATGGACAGTGGCGTTTCATCTTCTTGGAGCAGGGAGGCGGTTGGACTCACCGCTCTAGGGATACTCGGGACTGGATTCTAGACAGTGGTGTTCCAGGCACATGACTCCTTCTTGAGAGTTATTATAGGATCTTTGAAGCCATGCAGGTCACATCCTGATTGGTGACAAGTCCACTATCCCTATTCAAAGTGAGGGCAGTTTAAAGATCATTCTCGATGGCAGAGGGAGAAAGCATTCCTCCCAGGTGCTTTATGTCCCATCCCTTGGTTTTCATCTGTTGTCAGTGCATGAGGTTTGCAAGACTGGTGTACGGGTGGAGTTTGATGAGCATTTTGTTGCTCTCTGGGACAAAGCAACAGGCTAGGTTGTATGGGAAGGCAGTGTGGAGAATGGGATTTACAAACTCTCAGCACTCTCTCTTATAGGTTCTCAGTTAGGTGATTTGTGGCAGTTTCGTCATGACCACTTGAATGTGGATACGCTGTGGCGGTAGGCTTTTTGGGACCAGATGGTGGATGGCTTGTCAGATGTTGGCAACAGGCAAGGGTATTCCAGTTATTGCGTTCGTCAGTCAGAGGAGCCTTTACAGGTGAACTATGCTTTGATGTCTCATATCATTCGGGACAAAGAGCCTACTACAATTGAGGAAGCTCTTGCCCAGGACAATTGGAGGAAAGCCATGCAAATGGCACTTTTGTAGGAGGAGGTGTATGATGGGTAGCCTCCAAGCTTTGTGTTTGTGGGATCAAAGGGGTTGGTTTACAGGTTAAGGAAGGCCTTGTATGGTCTTCAGTAGGCTCCCAGGACTTGGCATACCAAAGTTGCAGTTGATGATCCTTGTGAGCAGGTTGATGCCTCTTTGTTTCGGAAGCTTGTTGGTTCATCGATTTGGTTGTTGAACACTAGATTTGACTTGAGCTTTCCAGTGGGGCTGTTGAACTCATTCATGCTGATGCCTTTGAAGAATCATTGGGACGCAGGGTTGCTGATCTTGCGGTATCTGTAGGGTATGAAGGATCTTGGACTCTTCTATGACACTAGAGGGGGAACGACGAATAGAGTCCGACTCCAAGGTTGAAGGGATTCAAATTGGGGAGGAGATCCAGACACCAGGAGATCTACATCAGGCTACGGATTTACCCTCGGCTGAAGAGCTATTTCATGGAGCAGCAAGAGGCAGCCAACTTTTGCGTTGTCTTTTATAGAGGCAGAGTACTGGGCTGCTTGTGGTGCTGCTTACGAGGTAGTGAAGTTGCAGAGGTTACTTGGCGAGATTGGGTTTCCACTGGCGGAACCCGTAGTCATCCAGAGTCACTTTGTTCGTGATAAGTTTTTTACTGATGACATCTTGCTAGAGTTTTGTTCGACGGAGGACTATGCAGGGACCTCTTCACGAAGTCTCTACCTCAGGCGATGCTCTGGCAGCACTCTAGCTCACTGGGGTTGGTTCCACAGCGAGAAGCTGAGAGGGGGTGTTAGCAGTCATCTAGTGTATGTACCATAGTACTCAGTGAGGGCCTCTGTTGAGGGTGTGCCTGCCCAAGAGTTTTTTCCCATTTTCCCCAATTTTCCGTGGTTTTTTCTCCTTGTTTTTGGTCGTGGGGGCCTTCTGTTTGCTGACCGACTCCTCTTGACTTGGCCAACTTGTTCTTGTCTTGGCCGACTGGTCGACTGGCTATTTCCTAGTTATGGACATGTGTGGCTGCTGTCGGCTATTAGGTGGTCTGTAATGTCAAGTGGGGTCAGTACCTCTATCTATGAGAAAAGGGCTAGGCCTCTAGAGCCTCAAAAAAGCTTCTTGGCGCTTCCGCATGCGGTCAGAACCTCCCTGTAACATCCCCTATTGACCGCGGAGGGTGTGAATGATGTCGAGCCAAATGCTCCTTATGGAGTGAACAGGCGGAGTGTGGGTACCCCCTATGGCCTCGCTGCATCTAGCTCGCCAAATGTGCCAGGTTGCAATGCTACTACAAATCTCCCATCTCTGGCATGAGCCAGGTCGCCAGTGGTCGTTAGGTGGGGCTCTGACTGGTATTGTCGAAATACGATGGTGAGAGACCTGAAGGGCTAGCCCTCTCCCATTCTCCTCATAAGCCCTGATCACCTCAACCTTTGTGGCCTAAGCGACAGTGCCCCATGTAATGATCCAGGTCGAAGCCCCTGACCATAGTGAAGATGTGGAGAATCCGCTGCCAAATGTGCTGAGCCTTCGGGCAATCCCAGACTCTTGAGGGTGGTCGCACTGCGGGCAAGCTGCTAGCCGACCTCCAACTGCCAGTCAAGTGCCGACCGCCAAGCTCCGGTGTGCCATTAGCCAAAGAAAGAGGGTGATCTTTCCAGGCCGAAAATTGTCCCGTATCCATAGGCACTAGAATCTCTCCATGGCCACTTTGGCCAGTGGTGGGTCTATGTGCCACTCTCATCCCTGAAAACCAATCACCCTCATCCTCTGCAAGGTGCAGCCACTGAAATCCTCCAAGGGAAGTTCAGATCTCTCTAATCTGCCATGGGATCCAATAGAAAAAGTGAGTAGACCACTGCCCTCATCGACTTTGTGGAGCTTACTAGCTTGAATAGTGAGCCCGATGATGTGGATAAAATAGCAGTGCTCATTAAGAGCATGCAGGGGATCACTCGATTCCAACAAACTCTGGAGGTTTTTTGTCTTGTTGCTACTACTTTTGATGATCTGGTATCACTTATAATTGAAAAAGCAGCATTGATATTGATCAAGTCTTCATCAACACAAACAGGATTGGAAGACTAACAAGAAGATTGGATGCAGAATCTGTAAGCAGTTTGGACACAAAGAAGCAGACTGCTTTAAGAAGAAAGAGCAAGAACAAGTATAACATCATGCCAATCTTCTTGTTTGAAGAAGATGTTCCAAACTCTTTTGGAGAATATGGTGCTGATAAAGAAGAAATTCATACTGCAACGGTTCAGGTCAAAGGCCTCACTCTAGCCGAGGTCGAGGATGATTGGGCTTTCTAAGCCTCTTCTTTCTTTCATCATTTTCTATGAGTCAATAAGGGTTCTCTGTGCGGGTTGTCCCTCGAAAAAGATTTGTAAATGTTTGTGTGTTTTGTGTGCCTTCACTTATAAAAGGCTCCATGTTATCCTTTATCCTTGTCAGAAGCTAGGGGGGTGACGAAGAGCTGGCCTTGCTTTGTCAGTCACTTGCTGATTGGAGAATTAGCATGGCACGGGAGGTATGCATGGATTGATCGCTTCCATGCAGCATGCGATGGAGCTAGAATGTAGCTACTTCTATTGCGTGTTGGGTCTCTCCACCTTCACTCCAAAGGGGGGTTTGTTGGGTCTTCAGAGCTTCATGTATGTGAACCAGCTCTTAGTATGCGTTAGTGTGTTTATGTGTGTGAATAACCACTTATAGTTAGATATTATGTGTGAATGTGATAAGGGGTGATGTCATGGGTCTAGCCATGTGTCATTACCCTAGTTTGTGTGATGTGTCAAAAGATAAGGCTTTAAGCCTAAAAAAGCACTGGACTCTTTGAAACTTTCATAACATCAATCAACAGAATCATTGTTGAGTGTGCAAATTCTCTGTGCAGCTGAGCATTCTATCTCTTTCTCTCTACACCCACACTATGTTCACCTTCAACCCCCCGTAACCTGCCTGTGTAGCTCTCTAACCCTAATATCTTCAAGAGTCTTGATAGTTGCAGATCAACCATTGAAGCTCCCTTCATCAGAGCACACTGGGGGGTTTTCCATCCATTGTAATTTGTATCACATCATTATGACAATATTGTTCTTTATCTCTGCTATTGTGCAATTTGAGTTCAAAGTTTCGTAATGAGAAAGAAGTACTTCTTATGAGTGTTGCCTGCATACTGATACACCACACGTTCTATCCTCTTACACATACATGCCATGCATGCAGACCTATGTACCTAGGTGTGTGGGTGTGTATCTACATGCATACCTATGTACCTAGGTGTCTGAGTGTGTATCTACGCACATGCGTCATATGTACCTACCCACACATATACACTCACATGTCTATGAGCCTACGTTTGCACTCACATACATGCATGCACAGAAAAACACTACACACACATACATAGATAGTTAAGATCATAGTGATGAAGTCAGGCCTAATACTTGAGAAGGCCTGATCTATGTGATATGCTTGGACTTTTTGGCTTTGAAAAGGCCTAATCCTATCTCGTGTTCTTGTACTTTTTTGCAGCCTCTTACGTTATATCATTCCCTACAGCTAGTGGCTGCTAGGTCGCCTAGTAATGGTGTGCTGTCTCAAGGGACATTAAGAATCCATTATCTCGGTAACGAGTTTTCTGCTTTTTGGGTTGTATGGTGCCCAACAGGGGCTTGCGTTTGAGCCCTGACACCTAAAGATAATACCTAACTCACAGCCACAAAAAATGTCCTCAATTGGGGGTTATTCTTTTCTATGATCTTTTTCTCTTCTGCAGGTCCTGATAGAGAACTTGACCAATTGGAAGTTTTTGTGGAACTCTCTGGGCTTTTACGGGTCGAACATATACACATTGATTTTATTGGGCCAGCTGTTCCAGATTTAAGGTCATATGAACCTCCTTTTCTCGAGGAAATCTGAAATTACCAATTCCAGAGGCGAAGATGCATGAATCATAGCATATGTGAGCTTCATACATCACATAATTCAAGTCAAAATGACTAAGTTGTTTTCACATGAAACAAACTGACAACACGCCTAAATAAGTGTCAACCTCGCCAGCCCCCTGCCCCCCCCTCCTCCTTCCCCCTCCTTTCCCCCTCCCCTTCCCTTCTTCCCCCACCTTTTTACATACAATACTTATTATTCATGGCTGTCTGCCTCATTGTGTGCTTTGTACAGAGATTCCAAACAACTGGAGTTGAAGGGCTTCCCAGAGTGCACTGACGGTGAATGCAAATGCAAGTCATCTTCTGAAAAAGAGAAGAATAAGGGTTATGTCACCTTAGGGCTTCGGACAGGACTTTACCATGATGTGTACGAACAGGTGGTTAAGGTAATTAATGCTTTGCTGTCTTACTTCCATATGTATGTGTCTGAATATTTTCAAATGCAAGTATATTTGTTGCTTCTTGCATGTCAAATAATTTACCCATGACCTTTTTCTGTAAGGACTTTAATAGTTCTTTGCATATTAATAGATAGAGTGATCTTGCATTGCTCGCCTGAGGCTGACAGTGTGTACTTTTTCAGGATTCTCCCCCTGACCTTATCTTTGCGCCTAATGCTGGAATTGCGGCTTTTCCAAGTTGGCTTCCGACAGTGGTTCGTGCATTTACGAAATTTCCTCTTAATTGTTAAGCTTGCTGGAGTACATTGTCACCTACTCTACTAAGAACTGCTTGCATGTCTTTGTGTGCTTGTGTGTGTGTGTGTGTGTAGTGTGTGTGTGTGTTTAATAGACTGAGAGCCACCTGAGAGCCACTTGAGACCCTCCAGGGCAGCACCGGCTGCCGCCTGTGACTGAGAGCCACCAGGGCAGCGCTGCCTGCCGCCCTATGCTTCCTCTGCAGAACTGGCCAACTGCTGCCTGCCACCTGTTGCTATCTCTGCAGCGCCGGCCTGTTTGCTTGCTGCCGCCTTTTGAGCACCCACTGCTCTCTTTAGTGCCCGCTGTTTGCCTATCCAGCCTCCTGTCGTCTCCGCTGTTGCATTCGATTCGCCTTCTGTCGGCCCTTGTGTGTCTCCTCCTTTCTTCCGGGTTTGAGTGCATGCGTGCGTGCGTGCGTGTGTGCCTGCGTCCTTATCGGACTGTGTTTAATACTTTGTCTTCTTTTTTCCTCTTTGCTTTGCCTCTCTCCTCCTCTTCTTTGCTTCTGTCCCTGTCTTCTTTTTTAGTTGTGTGTGTGTGTGTCTACTCTTTTGTTTTCTTGTATCTT